>NC_142025.1:94142841-94436337 GCF_049901735.1 Notechis scutatus | reverse complement strand
AATAAGATGAGTTTCTCCTCATCGCTGGAACGCAATACAATCCTTACGCCCTGCAATTTAAGATAGTTCAGCAGGAACTTGCAATGGATCCACATTGTTACGTGCTGTAACTGGAACAGGCAACAGTCCCATGTTGTTTCAGCAAGGGGAACAGCTAGTCAGGTAGGAGGTGCAGATTCTGAGACATCTCCCACTCCCTATTAGGTGGTTGGCAATGTGTCGGGCACGATCAGTGAAGCCCAACAAGGACATTTTGGTGGCCGAGACTTAAACATGATGTTACGGGATATGTGGTGTCCTGTGGGATCTGTTGCCAAGCCAAGTATGCTTCTGGTGTGCCCCCGGTCTCTTGCAGCCCTTGCCCATGCCAGAACGACCATGGGGGGCAGTTTCATTGGATTTCATCGAATGATGCTACAACCATTTTGCTGGTGGTGGATATGTTTACTAAAATGGCCCATTTTATTCCGTGTGCGGGTCTTCCATCGGCCAAGATAATGGCTCAATTGTTTATCTCCCATGTTTTCCGGTTGCATGGGTTACCAGACCGCATGGTATCAGATCGGGGGTACAATTTATGGCACGCTTCTGGCAGACCCTACTTGCGAAACTGCCGGTTCAGGCGTGTCTGTCGTCTGCTGATCACCCTGAAACTGATGGGGGGACAGAGAGAGTGAATGCTATTTTGGAGCAGTACCTCTGCTGTTTCAGCAATACTCAACAAGACAATTGGGTGGAAGTGCTGCCGGTGACAGAATTCACTTTTAACAATGCTCAACATGCATCTACCCATGTGTCCCCTTTCTTTGCTAACTATGGGTTTTATCCATGCCTTTTCCTCTGATTCCCCAGTTCCGGCAGTGAATACGTTCTTGCAGGAGTTAAAAGCCATGCATTACATGGTCTGTGATCAACTGGAGAGACCCAAAGAGGACTATAAACAGTTTGCAGACCGACATCATCGCAATGTTATGCCTTTAGCGGTAGGCTATTGGGTTTGGCTCTCTACTCGATATTTACCAATGACACGACCATTGAAAAAGCTCGATCACTGTTACTTGGGACCTTTTCTGGTCGAGGCAGTGATCAATCCTGTGGCTTATTGTCTCTCCCTGCCATGGACCATGCGTATCCATCCTGTTTTTCATTGTTCCCTGTTAGTCACTGCCTTGGCTGACAGTCCGCATAGACCAGCTCCATCATAGCCGACCCCAGTAGCCCCTCTGGGAGAGGATGATGATGAAGTGGATAGCATCCGAGATTCATGCCAGTTGTGGGGCCGATTTCAGTATTTGGTGGCATGGAAAGGTTATGGACCAGAGGACTTCACCTGGGTCGATGACACTGATGTTCATGCTCCTTGTTTGGTCCAGGATTTTCACGCTCAGTTTCCTCAACATCCTCACCCGCCTGGTCCCGGAGGAAGGGGCCCTGTGGGGGAGATAGTGTCATGCCCCTGGTGGAGACTGACTCTGAGGAAGAGGAGGAACAGCCAACAGGGAGTGGGAGTGTGGCTCCAGAGGTGGTGGAGGAGGCTGGGGAAGGGCAGAGGCCAGCTGAGTAATCAGAGGAGGATCCAGGCCCATCCCCTATCCATCCTAGGTCACGCAGGGAGGAGAGGATCAGGGAAAAGTGAGGTCTACTCAGGAGGAAATTACCATGATCCTCCTTGTGGCTTGCAGCTGGGAGCTATGTATATAAGTTTGTAACTGAGTAATCAGAATTGCTGGAGTCAAAGTTTATTGTTTCCTTTGAAAGAGGTTTATCTTTGTTGGCGTTTTCCCCATGGACTCTCCCTTTTATCTTCCTGGAATGTATGGTTAATTATCTTGGCTTGCTTCAGAGCTCTTGTCAATGCGGTTTGTTTTGGTTTTCTTTTGCCTCATTATTTACTTTTGTGACTTTAAACTGTGCCTAATAAAATAGTGAAGTTAAGTTGAAGGTATTACCAGACTTTAATGTATGTTTTGGGTTTTGAGAGACTACGGGTCATCACAGATACCATCGAAACTACCAGAGACTGGGATTGAGGGTCTCCACCAGCAGGCGGTGCAACCAAAAGAATGTGGGGAAAAGGTATCAGGCAACTGGTGCCCCTTGCAGGAGGAGCATGGTTCTAGGGGCCCTGAGGGTGCTAGACAACATAAACCACCACCTATATCCCAGTGGGCCCCAGGGGTTTTGAGAAGTGGAGAGAGGAACATATCCTTGAGGATCATGAATGGAGTTATTCCCCAGTTGCTCCCCAGGACTGGGGAGCAGTACATTAGACATGCTTAGGGAAAGGCTTGGGGAGCTGAGCTTCAGAGATGCTCCAGCTCCAAGCAGATACTCACAGGAGATGACTGGATGGCCTACAGGCAGCAGACACACTCAGCGGACATCAGCTTTTGGGTCTCCCAACTACAGCAGCAATTGATCGGTCCTTCATAGTTGTCCCATGGGTCCCCGGAATCGTCATTGGCTGTGGTAATGGGGTTGTCGAGTCATCATGACAGAGCTCATGTAGGATCTAGAGAACAAAGAGGTCCATTTGTTCTCCCACTCATGGCTCCACAAAGTTCAGAAGCATGTTGGATGGACACAGCCCTGGTAGGGTTGGGGAGGGTTCCCCCCAGAGAAGGTGGGGCCCCTTCCTATGTAGGCCTCATTTGACAGCAATCCAGACCAAGTAGCCCTGTTTTTGAGTCAGGTCATTAAACACCTGTATGATCACTATTATCCATCTCAGTGGGCAATGGTCATGGCTGTGACAGGGGTGCTGACTGGGGAAGCCGAAGAATGTGTGGTGGAGCTACATAGTGCTCATGCTCGAGAACTGGTGGATATCAACATGTTTCTCAAGGCATTAAGAGCATGCTTTGAAGGACTTCCGGTTGGGTGCTGTGTCGGTGCAGAGCTGAGGAGTGGATTGCTGCTCTGATTGATTCCGATTTTTGCTAGTTGGTGGCTTTTTGGAGCATGCCAGACCCCAGACGGGTAGGCAAAAGAAAGGGGAAGACACGGAGGTCTTGGGGAGGTGCCCGCAATCCTGGAGACTGGAAGAAGAACCCCCTGAAATCCAACTACAGAAGAGGGAGATTGTGACAACTGTGACGATCGGAACCAGAGACGCAGCAACCCAGCTGATTAAAAGAAGCGAAAAAAGAGAAACAGCAGGCTGAGCACTGGAAAGGTGTATTTAAAGAAAATCTTCAGAATATTGGTGTATACTTCAAAATCTCTGGGATACAACAAAAGCTTACGTGAGAGGTTTAACTATTGGCTATAGTATTAAAAAACATAGAGAAAAAAGACAAGAGAGAAGAGTGGAGAAAGAAACTTAAAGACTTACAAGTAAGTAGACAAGTTGATCCAAATAATCAAAACACTAGTAAAGAAATAGATTTGGTAAAACATAGGATAAGTTTAAATATGCAGGAAGACCTGGCCCGAAAAGTTAAATTAGTAAAACAAAATTATTTTGAAAATGCAAACAAGCCAGGGAGATGGTTAGCCCATAAAATAAAAAAGAACAAGGAAAAAGAACGATTGTAGCTCTCCAAGACCAAGAAGGGAAAGTATGTACCCAGGCTAAGGAAAAGAAAGATATTGCCAAGGACTTTTTTTTACAAATCTATACAATCAAGAAGAAGTACCAGAACAACTTATTAACCAATATTTAAAGGAAAAAAATTTACCAGAAATTATGGATGAAGAGAAATGTATTTTAAATAATAAAATATCCACAGAAGAAATTAGAAAGGCAATTGGAGCCCAAAAACTAAATAAAACCCTGGGCCCGGATGGAATTCCATCTGAATTCTATAAGGAGTTCCAAGAGTTATTGGGGGAATTAATGACAGATCTATATAATGAAACCTTGAATAATGCTAATATACCAAAATCATGGACTGAAACTTATATAACCCTTATTCACAAAGAGCAATCAGACCCACAAAAAATCCAAAATTATAGGCCAATATCACTTTTAAACGTAGATTACAAGATTTTGGCCACAATATTGGCAAAAAGATTAAAGAAAATATTAAGTAGGATTATCCATACTGATCAGAATGAGTTTCTGCCATATAGACAAATGAAGACAAATACAAGAATAATTATGGATGTTTTAGAATTCTATGTAGTACACACAATTAAAACAATGGCACTGATGTTTTTAGACACCCAGAAGGTGTTTGACAATTTAAATTGGAATTTTCTTATTAAACAATTGACAGGCATGAAATTTGGTGAAAATGTTTTAGGATTCATTAAAACAATATATAATACCCAAACTGCAAAAATATTAATAAATGGGGAAAATACAGATAATATAAGGATAAACAAGAGTGTAAGACAAGGATGTCCCTTGCCTCACCTACTTTATATATTAGCAGAAGAGATACTATTAGTACAAATCCTACAAAACCAAGAGATCAGGGGGTTAAATTTAAAAAAG
Source organism: Notechis scutatus (assembly GCF_049901735.1). NCBI lineage: Eukaryota > Metazoa > Chordata > Lepidosauria > Squamata > Elapidae > Notechis > Notechis scutatus. Next base: position 94,431,896 of record NC_142025.1, on the reverse strand, counting down.
AGGAGTACAAACTTCAAACATTTGCTGACGATATGGCCTTTATAGTAGAAGATCCCCTGGAAACGACACCTATCTTGATGAAAGAAATAGAACAATATGGAAAGGTGGCAGGGTTAAAAATTAATAAAGAAAAAACAAAAGTGATAACAAAAAACTGTACAAATAAACAAAAGGAAGAACTAACAAAAAATTAGGGATACAGGTGGCAAATAAAGTAAAATATTTGGGGATATGGCTGACAGCTAGGTGCTCATCAATTAAAAAAGATAATTACGATAAATTAACAATCCAAATATTTAAAGACTTAGATAATTGGGCTAAACTACAAATATCTCTATTAGGCTGTATTGCAATAGTAAAAATGAATGTTCTACCAAAATGGTTGTTCCTATTTCAGACAGTGCCAATCAAGTTGGAAAAAAGCTTTTTTTGAAGAACTAAATAAACATATATCCAAATTTATATGGCAAGGGAAAAAACCCAGAATAAAATATAAATTATTACAAGATGATAGAAAGAAAGGAGGCTTTGGTCTTCCAGATTTCGAAATATATTACTATGCTGCGATAGCAACTTGGCTTAAAGACTGGGTTAATTTGATAAAAAAAAAAAAGGATCTTAACACTAGAGGGTTTTGATCTCCAACTTGGATGGCACACATTTATGTGGGAAGGAAAGAGTAAACACCACTTTCAAAGGCATTATATAAGGAATGTGCTATTAACTATTTGGGAAAAGATAAAAAAGTACATAACTGTAAGGTTCCACTGTGGTTATCTACAATGGAGGCAGTTACACATCCAAATGTTTTAGATTTTGATAATATTGTAAGATATAAAGATTTATTACATCAAAACGGAGAGTTAAAGGCTAGGAATCAAATACAAATTCTAGGAAAAGAGATAGCATGGTGGCCCTATGCGCAGATACAATCGCATTGCAAAAAAGATAAAGAATAATTTGGCTTTAACATGACCTACCAAGAATTAGATAAAATTTGGCAAGGAGAGGAAAGGAAGATGATTAGTAAAATATATAAATATCTATTGGATTATAAATTAAAAGAAGAAACAGTCAAGGAGTGTATGATAATTTGGGCAAAAAATGTGGGCCACAGTATTGAATTAGACAAGTGGGAACATATTTGGGAAACAAACTACAAATTAACTATGTCAGCCTTGTATAAAGAGAACCTCTATAAAATGGTGTATCGTTGGCACTTGCCACCCGCGAGACTGGCTAAGATGTTCCCGAACCTCCCCACAAACTGCTGGAAGTGTAACTGTGCCCAGGGAACATATTTCCATATGTGGTGGACCTGTCCATATGCGCAAAAGTTTTGGAAAAATATCAAAAATTGGATTTTAAATATAACTAAACAAGAAGTAAAACTTGAACCTGAATCTTGCTGGGTATGATAGATTCAAAAATGGGAAAAAAAATACCAATATTTAATTCTACACATTATAATTAAAATAAGCTATGCACAAAATTGGAAATTGTCTACCATCCCTTCAGAGGAGATGGTCATCAAAAAAATTTACGAGTGCACAGGGATAGCCTAACTAAACTACTAAAAAATAACCAAGATAGCGATTACTATAAAACATGGTATTGCTGGTATGAATGGTTAAAGAAAAGACAATATTTGAAAACTGGATAAGTTACATAGTTATGGAAGATGTGCGTTTAATCATAAAGCATTTTGTGAAACTAAAACATTGAAAGAACGAAGAAGGTATTGTAACAAGGCAGATCATGTTAATGTTAAAAAATGTTAAAAAAAATGTTAAAAAATGTGTAACCATTGCTCAACTTTCGCTGCAAAATGTATATATGTATATATATCTGTTACAATAATGCAATGCATAAGAGCACAGGATATACCCCTTTCCAAGTAGTACATGGACTAGACTTTGTGCCCTTTCCAGAGTGGTCCTGAATATCCCAGAATCCCACTACCTCTCAACTTGGGCTACAAGTATACAAAGCACATGGAAAGGTATACAAGAAGTGTTAAATGAAGCTGCTAGAGCATACAAAAAACATGCCGATAAAAAACGAGCAGACCATACGTCATTCAACATAGGGGATCATGTTTACCTATCTACCAAGTATTTAAACATGAGGCTGCCATGTAAGAAACTAGGCCCTAAATACATCGGACCTTTCCTGGTAGTACGGGTGATCAATCTGGTAACCGTTCAATTGAGATTACCCCCAGGTTACTTTGTGAGTGACTGCTCAGGAGTTCAGAGGCAGCTGAGATATGGACTCATTAAATTATTCTTTTAGCCTAGTCACTGGGGCATTCTCTAAGCAGTTGAAAATAACAGATGCATACTTTATTCCCAAATAAATACCATCTTGGTCAGCAATACATTAGTAAATGGAATTATGCAACCTAAGGCCAGAAATAGTAGAGAAGTACAGTACAACAAAATAGTTTCTGATATTTTTATGACTAATAATGTTACTCACTTCAGATTAAATTCCTAAGAGTGTATAATGTATTCTCAATCCAAAACCATTTGTTGCTTTTACTTCTTTGGATTCCTGAACTGACTTACATGCAATTGTTCTGAAGAGGTGTTCTGCCTCTGGATCAGATACCATCAAATCTGGAGATGCAGGTCTTTATACACTGCCCTTCATCCCTGGGATGAGATTTTAAGCTTTTAAAAAGAGTAGTTTGGAATGGAACATTTGCTCAAAATGAGGCTTTCCATTGTGGCCTTCTGAGAGTGCCTCACCTGGCACAATCCACGTTAGCCATTCTGGTGTTTTATGTATAAAATTGTAGTTTAGAATGCCTGCTGTTTAAACTTCACAAATTGTTTCCTATAGACAATTGCTGTTTTCTGTGTGTGGAATAAAGAGAAATGGGGACATAACTGTTATGAAATAATCACACAAATACTATGACCTTGGTATTTGCATCAGACATCATAACACAAGTATATGATTGGGGCATTCATTTGATGAAGACATTATGCATGCATTATTTTAAACTCATCATGATTTGCTCCACGTGGCACTGTAATTTTTCTTGTATTGAGTTTGATTCTGGGATTGCTTGACTCTCTATAATAAAACAATGAACAAAGACATCTGGGTATTATTTTTCAAAATACCATCCACCATAGTACAATGAATACAGACTTGCTAAAACCTGATTCTTGTTTTGTATAGCGTGCAGACAAATCATTAGACAGAATCATTGGTTGCCCTTGTATTTAGTTTTCTCCAGAAGAATGTAGCTTAGTCAGTCTTTATAGGTTAAAGTGTAAGAATTAATTAACTCTTTCTGTTTAGAATAGATTTAAATAGGCGATGTTAGTTGTTGCTGCTTGAAATATGATTTGCAAGGTCCTGTTGTCATGTAACCATAATTTGTTATGGTTGTAAGTGAGTTGCAATGCTCATTTGGAAGAATGGATTCAAACTTAAGATTGCATAATTTGCTTTATGAATTGCAGTAAAAAGAGTTGTAACATTAGATCCAATCACCTGAATGCTTTGACAATTGTCATGACTATAACCAAAATTCTGATGCCAATTGGAGTTGTAAGTGGAAGACTACCTATCTGTGAGCATGTGAATGAAATGTGCCTGACATTCTCTACTTGCTCATTGCAAGCACTGGATGAATTAAATATTTTTGTGAGTAAAGGGCAGGAAAGAAAAAAATACTATCCATAACATGTAAACAAATTAAAATGTTATACTATCTAGCCACATCTATATAATAATTGTATTAAAACTTGGTATAGTAGATAAATAATTTTTCTTCAGCCTTAATGCCTTCTAGATGATGCACAACTTCAACTAAGTAACTTCAACTGAGTAATGTTTTTAATGTTGTAGTCTAATGTTATAGTCTAATGTATTTGGAGGGCACAGGTATTGGGGAAGGCTAAAAAGGAGATACCATAGAATGACTGCAAAGGAAGTTTTCCCCTTGCATCTTACCCATCCCTTCTACACAGCATATAGTAAAATATTCCTTCTAGCCTGGTTTTCTTTGAGATTCTTCTTTTTCAACATTGGTAATTAGAAGGCCTTTCCTTCTAATTATAGCAATCATTTAGAAATGACTTAGTTATAAAGAATGGCTCAGGCATTTCTATAATGGAAATTCAATTTGTTTCTTTTCAAGCTCTTGACATTGATACTCTTATACCTTTTGGCATAATTTGGTTGGAGTTCTCAATTTTCATTGTATTCAGTGATAAAATCCCAGTTATTTTTAGCAGTTCAGGAGGAGGATATCTTTAGTTTCTATATTAATAATAACAGTTTGGCTAAATTCCCAATACAAAAAATACAAAAAAAATCATGTAAGCAGACAAATAAAAAAAATGGCTATTTAAATTTTGCTGAATTATAAGGTTGTGTCATTGTTACCTTTGGTTGGGGCTGTTGGGAATTTAAGTTCTGCAATATTGAAAGTACCACATGTTATCCAGCTCTATGCTAGGAAGCCATTTTCTGTTTAGAACTTTATCTTGGGCAGCTAAATGGAAGAGTCCTTTAAATTAGCCTTCCCAATAAAAGCAGGTTTTCTTGAAAACTACACTTAGGGTTTGCAAGTGAATTGTGGAAATCTGATTAGTTAGGACAAGATTCAACAAATCTGCCTAATATGCACAATATGGCTGTTTTCACATATTTTAATAAGATCATGTAGAGACTTTAATACATGGACTCACAACAATACACCAGTCTTGGTAAACTTTGGTTTTTTTCATTGAATAGTGTGTTCTAAAAAGTCAAGTTACTTGGTGTTAGGTATGGTGTTGAATGAAGAGGCAGGACTTCAGATGTAGTGACTTCAGCTCTTTATTAATAGACCAATACAACAAAGTGCAGTCCGACAGCTCCCTCTTTTAAAGGGATCTGTCAGGCAACTCAGCCACTGAGGTTCTTTCATTTTTCCACCTGGAAAAGAAACCAATGATTTTAAACTACTTGTTTGCCCACCAAGAAGGTAGCCTGGAGTGAAGTCTTTGTTCCAAGATTTCACTCCGCATTGAATATTCAACACCCCTCCCCTCTTGGAAAGAGCATTACCCAATCAGCAAGATTTACTGCACATAGTCACACAGGTAGGCAACCTGACCTGCACAGCTCAGTTAGTTTGGCAGTGATGGTCTAAGCAGTCAGGCCTTCTGTTGCTTCGGAGTCAGCCAATGGAAACTCCTGGAAGTTCTCTTGGGGCATGGCTGACTCCTCCAGAACCAGGGTCTCTGATACTTGTCGTTAGACTCCTGGTTCCTCAGGTGTGTGTGTGCATTGATGGATTGGGTTTGAGCTTAGTGTAGGTGTAATTCCATACTGGTTTTCTAGGTTTGTATAGCTTTTAGTTGTTAGGGACAATTCTTCTTCTGGTTGTCTTAGTACACAGTGTCCAAATCATCCCTGGAGTTGGTCAATGTGTCTCCTCCAGATCTTACCATCCTCTAATTCTACTTGGTATGATCAGGGACCTGTAATATTGATTATTTTGGCCAGTACCCAGACAGCCCCTCCTGTATAGTTTCAGGCATAGATTAAATCCGCTACGCCAAATGACCAGTGTTGGCTTGTTGAATTAGTGGGTACCTCTGCATTGTAATTTGGGTGTAACCTATCCAATTGAAATCTTAGTTTGCAACCCATATGTAACTCTGCTGGGCTTCTGTGTGTGGTGGCACTAGGAATGATATGCTGTGCCAAAAGGAACTTGTTGATTTTTGTTTGCCAGTCCCCTGGGCCCATTCTAGCTAGGGCTTCTTTTGTTGATCACACCATTCTCTCTGCTTGACCATTTGCGGACAGACTGAATGGAGCAATCAAGGCATGCCTGATCCCTAGTTTGGCTAGGAAGAGTTCAAAGTGTGTTGCTGTGAATTGGGGCCCATTGTCCATTCTGCACAAAGAATGTTTGTCAATCAGGCAACTATTTAAACACCATTGGCCTTTATCAGGAAAAAGATAGTACTGTACATGATACTATAAACCAAGAAGGAAGGAACAATGCAAATTTTAAGAAATCAAGAGAAGGAGAATAAGGAACGTGTAATACCATCAAATTATGATGTTAATTTGAATTGTTTTCATCATAAAGGGATTACAAATCCTATTCAATGGAAACATTCATTCTATTATCTGAAATGGATCCTCTCAGTTGGCTTGTCATCCCTCTCTCCTTCCTCTCCCCATAATCTGTACAATGACCTAGCACATAACAAAAAATAAAATTCCAAAATTAAAACTGGCAATACTATGAAATTGTAAATAATGAGTTCTCAGGACTTTTTCATCATGGACACCTTTGCTTTCTATGTAGCCTGGTAGAGCGGAGAGAATATATATATTTTCTCTAAGCCAGCAAAGCCATACTTGTCTATCTAGCTATCTGTTTTGAAGGGTTATAGCAGACCAGGAATGAATGAGGATCCTATATAAAAAAAAAAAAAACAAGGCGCAGGTAGCTAAGTTTTTTTCTGGCTCCAATGTATGGCTCACTTTCTTAGTGACAGCAAGCTTACCTGTGCCCAAAATCTTTGAGGGTCCTCTCTTTCATGGCTGTTTCACTTTAAGCTGCTGTTGCTATTCCTTATCCTATTTCCACTTCACATGTACAGCCTACTTTTTTCCCCATGAGGGTCATCCATAACCTAGCTGCCTTTCTGACACATGGCACATCACAATGTAGGACAGCCATTTTCCTTCCCACACATCTATCTTAAAGCATGCCATAAATAATGTGGAAAGCAGAAGTATGTGTGACACACTATAATAATAGCAGCTGGGTTTTGAGTCACCAAATCTCACTGCAATTTACTACCTTGCTTTTAGTCTGTAAGCCTCAGATGGTGATTGTTGTATTGACCAAAGTCTTATATTTCATTGTAAGCCAAAATGTATTTTCAGAGATTTACTTTGGAATCTCTTGTTGAAACTATTAATGTATTACTAGGGATTTTCCACCTCAATTCTTTTGCTTGTAAAATACAATGTATTGGGGAAAAAGCCATGGAAAATTCCAGGCATTTGAAGATTTTACATTCTTTTGCTTTTGTTTCTAGAAGTTTCCCCTGTTGCATTAATCCCCATGACTTACTTACTGGAATATCCACATATTTCATGTAATGTCACCTTGTTAATCATTTTTCTTCTAATTTTTAAACCAAGCATATCCAAAGACAATTTTCACAAAATTCTGAATTTAATTCAAAAGGTATAGCAATATCTCTGTAATATTGGAGAAAAAGTATATTTAATTTAGTAAATACAATTTGAAACATGTTTTAAGGTATTCCTTTATTATACATTCCAACATTAAGTCATCTAAGGTATGATGAAGAATGTATTATTAAATTCAAGTATTACTGAAACTCATAGACAGTTCTCTGTGGATTTTGTTCCATACAAGTGATTATTATATGTCTTACTGCCTCATACAGTACATTGAACTGATAATAAATCTGATTGTTTTATAGGCATAGCTGAATGGGAATCATGATCCCTAGAACTCATTTAACAAAAAATGTCTCAAGGTGGAGGTTTACTATAGGTGTCTTATATTTGCCTCTAATGCTTTGAACAATAGAAACTTAATTCTTATCAAAAAATTGGGACAATAAAATGTAATAAACCCATCATTTAATAGTCTGTGGTATAGCAGACTTTGGAGTCAATGTAAACAAAAACATGTCTATATTATTATTTTATATATGTGTAAAATACCATTTGAATTTCATGGGCATTTTAATGGATTCTCCTCTGCCTTTTCACCCTGTTATTCTGTTATTAGTCTGCTCAATGGAAGCTACACTCTCCCATCACACTGGGATTCACTGACTTTCACTCCAGCTTCTGCCCACCTGAAAGCAAGTAATCGTGAGAAAATTGATAGGTACCATTTTGTTGGGCACATTTATGGGGTCATAAAAGAAACCACCAACTGGGCATCCCCTGGGCAACCGTGATGTTAGTGACTAATCTTTTCAATCTGGAAGTGCCTTTGGTGCTTTCAACACGAACAGGAATGGAAGATCATCAAAAATGTTCACCATGATGGTAATTTTTTTTCATAGAATTTAGAAATGATGTTTACATAATAGCTTTTAAGGACCAATGCCATATGTAGTATTTCCGTGCATTAAAATAGATTGCCAGGCCATTAATTCAATATGTTTCACATATATATGGGAGAGAAGGAGAAAGAAAATTGGTTAATTAGGACTACAGGAGTACTCGAAAAATCTCCCCCCCCCCAAAAGGAAAGATTAAAATGCAGGCACAATAATTTAAGAATTTAAACTAGCCTACATTAGGAACATTGGAAAAGCACTATTAAGGCCAAGTATACTTGTAAAGATTATTAGTTCTGAAAAAGGCAGAATATACTCTAGTAAGGAAACTGTAGAAGCAGTAATGAGAAAATGTGGGAGTACTACAGATGCATGCCAGTATCATGTGGTTCCTCCATAAAATGTGAATGACTGAATCATAGCAATTCCACAACAAGGGCTCACATGAAACACCTCCCCTCCCCCTGGATTTCTTACTAAACCTCTTCCATTTTTATGGAATCATTCCCAACCTATTTGAACCATTTATTTTCCTTCCATTATCTTTTGAATCATTGTACTTATTTGGCTTGGGAACTGTAAGGTTAATGTGAGCATTCAATCTGGTGATATTTTGATGAGATGGACTGAGATCTGATCACAGAATTTTGCAGTGGCACTGCAAACTAGCCTCAAGGATTTGGGCAGGAGGGGACGACCTTGGGCTTGGTTTCCAAAACAAACTTTTCTTCATGTTATTATGAGGTATAACCAGACAATCCAGTAAGGGGAAGGCTAAAGATTAGTTTTGCCCTTAACTTGCCTATATAAGGAGACTCTCAAAGATTTACTTTGCTTTTACTCTTCTGTTTTACACTGCTTCTGCAGGTGAAACCATGCCTACTACATTTTCCAGCCACAGCATGTCATCTGGAAGCATGCAGGGACCCAGGGGAAGACATCTGCTTGCCTTGGGCAGGTCTCAGGCAGTGCCAAGTATCCACAGGGTTGTTGGGGACATGGCTGGACTGTCATGTGGTGATGGGCTAGCATTTATGGACACAAATATTCTGGACATGAATAAAAAGGGCACCATGAAAAATCTGAATGACCGTCTGGCTGCCTACCTAGACAAAGTAAGTAATCAGATAATGTTTTCCTAATGGCAATGTCAAAGAAAAAGTAATACTATAAAGGTATATCTACCTCTGTTTTTGTGGAATATGGAAGAATATAAGACTGCTACTTGAGAAGGAAGATGCTAAGTGACAAACCTTTTACCATTTTTTTCTGGAAGAAAGATTCACGTTGTTATATCCAATTATTCAGTGCTAAAGGAAAGATGTTGATAAATGTTTAGATAAATTATTAGTTCATATCCCTTCCTCTACTCAAGAAAAACAATGTTTGTTAGAAAATTATGGAAGAGCATGATTTGAGAGGATAAGAAGAAGAAAAGAATAGAGTTAAAGCCAAGAATTTTTCTTTGTTTCTGTCATGGGTGTTTTATCTGTTCAAGCACACCAGTGAATACCCAAAGATTAGTTTTGCAAAGCTGAGTAAGGGTCAAGATTCTTTGAATGCACTTTATTTAGTAGTATACTTCAAAACAAAATTCAAAGTACCTGATCTACAATGGGACCCCGGCAGGCTATGGGAGATCTTTTTTTCTTGAAGCATTCTGATCTGCTTTATTTAATGGTTTTATTTATTGAATAAACTTTGTTTTTATATGAGATTGGGGGCATAAAACCCTGGGAAGCTCACAACATAAAAAATAAACACAAAAAGAAGATAGGAGTATTAACAGTAAAATCATATTTCATGGTGCTCTAAGGCAACATCCCCCATACATCTGCCGTCAAAATCAAACCTTCTACCTTCCATTAGAAAACCTCATCTTGTGTGAAATAGAGTACTCTAGAACACAGCACAGTGATAATTATTTGAGCTTATGGACTAACAATAAATAAATACATTTCTATAAGTGATTATGGTTTGTGTTTCACTGATTTTTGTGGTAAAATTCTTTAGTTATGTAAGATTTATTTTCTTTGCTTTATATTGCAGAAAGTTATAAGTGAGACACTGAATTCAAACAATTTAGAAGTTAGCAAGGAAATGATTAATTGTAGGTTATTTGCAATAATTGTAGTTATTTGCAATGGTCAGTCATTGCTGTTTTAAATGGCCTGGTACACCATCTTTTTTTGAGATAGAAGTGGGGTATGCAAGGTATAGTTTCCCCTGAACTCCATGTGTTTGCTATCACAGAAACATTATTTGATTGCATTTTGATGCAATGTGTCATTAGCATGACAACACCCAAGATGGAATTGTCTTCTCACCATAGAGATGATATTCTATGTCTACATGAATTAGAATCTCTTGTTTTACTCTTCTAACAACTTCTGTCACTATCTCTTGACATTTTTCTCAATTTATGAGCCTCTTTAAGAGCTATAATCTAAACATGGTTTTAGAAGAGGCAATAATTAACCCAGAATGTTTAACAGAGAAAAATAGAGGATTTTGAAGTATAATTAATCCTCCAGTGCAGAAACAACTGACTAAATTACAATCCACTATCTCAATATGCGAACATGGAATCATGTTTGATTTTTAAAAGGACAAAGTAATCTCATTATCATTCTTTTTACATCCAAATTTCAAACTGGAACCAACCTAGGATTGATCAATAGATAAGTGTAGGATTAAGGTCTCTTTCTCTTACTTTTTCCCTCCCTCTCTGTACTCTGTATTCTTATCAACCTGAGTAAAGCCATTTCCCCACTGAGGATTTCCAATGGCATTACTCAGCCATTGCTGGGGGAAAATAAAGCCTCCTTATAGTCAGTTAAAGGTGTGATCAAGGAAAGAAAATTGCAGGAGGAAGAAGGGGCTGATTTTCTTCTCCCCTTAATTCCATCTTTCAGGGGTGGGATTCAATTTTTTTAACAACCAGTTCTGTGGGCATGACTTAGTTGGTAGGCGTGGCTTGGTGGTCATGTTATTGGCTGGGCCACGCCCCTTCCTGCCCGCCCACTTGCCCTGCCCTGCCCTGCCCAGTTATTCCTCATCTCACCCACCATTGCTAACCTTTGCTAACCTTTGCCCACCATTGCTGCCTGCCTTCCACTGCAGCCCTGATCTCCTTGAGTGAGTAAGCCTACAAGCAAGCCCTGGTCGAGTCGACTCCTGGGTCAGCCTAGGCTGCTGTGCTGTCCCCCTGGGCTTGCCTGGATTGTGTCACTGTGACCTAGCTAGCTAGCTGTCCCCCGCACCGCATGGCCAAGGTGGTGTTGGCTGGGAGAATGTTCTCCTTTCCCCCCTGGTCATGAAGAAGCTGCCGCGGGGCCATGATGGTGGTGTGCTGGCTGGGAGAGAAGGGAATGTTCTCCTTCTCCCCCTGGTGCTGACGTGGCTGGATCCGGCCTGGGGAATGCCCCTCCCAGGGAAACACCCCACCATTGCCACCCTGGTGTGCTCCGCTGCTGCTGAAGCTGCCCAAGGAAATTACCCACTGCCGGCGCAGTTCCAGAACACACTGCCACCCCCGCTGCTCGCCTCCCCCTCCCACGCTTGCCTTTTGCTTTTTGCTACAGCAGCTGCCACTACCAAAGCCACCCAAGAAAACTCCCCACTGCTGGGAAGTTCTGGGATGCACCACCACCGCTTGCCTTCTCTGCAGCCCCTCTCGCTGATGAAAAGAACTGGAGCATGCCACCGCCATCCTTGCCACACCCCTAGGTATGGAGAGCCCCAGATGGGGACTCTGCACATAGGGCATTGCTGGAGCTTAGGGGCTGGCCTTCCTCTCTGCCACCAGCCACGGGAGGAAGGTTGGGCAAGGTAAAGCCAAACTGCTGCCCAGGCAAGAACTGCCAGTGGGGATGGGTGAGGCTGCAGGGCGAACCTGGCTGGAAGTTGTTTGTAAATCTTCCCAAAAGAGGGAGGGGAGGAAGTTCCACAGCTGTACAGGATGATTTTATAATAAGAGAAGACCTGGGTACATTTTTATTAGACAGCCTTTCCTAACAAGACTGATTTTTGCTTGTATCACTGTTGGTCTCAATGAGCAACTCATCTGCCTTTTGGTGCTATGCAGTTTATCATGCATTGCTTAAATAGTTCATTAAATCCCCATCTTTTCTAAGAGCAAGATAATTATGTTTATGAATTGCTAATATCACCCTCTCTTTGGAGCACTTTCCATTTTGACAACTTAGGAAAGAAATATTGTCTTTTGAGTTTACTTTAATTAAATGCAGGTGTAGGCATCTGGGGAGGGTTAATTTGAAAAGAGCAGTAAAAGAGAAGCACATTTCTGTACATAACAGAAAGGAAAGGAAAACATTGAGAAGTGTTGAGGAGCTGAGGTGTGTGATGTGAGTCAAGGAATTCCAGACCAGAAAGATTGTTTTGTATTCCAGTTAAATTAGAAATGGTTCTTTGTGAAGGATCTGTGAAAATTTTGGAATATTGCAATAAGGCCAAAGGAAAAAATATATAAAGCAGAAAGATTAAATAAAGGAGAAGAGAAAGACATCCACTAGCTGACTACTTTGAAAATACCTTTCAAATGTGTTTTCAATTGTAGGATTGGAAACATTTGCTTGACTGTATGCTTTAATGTTCAAAAAGAATAATCTTTATCAGTATAAGCAGAGATGTATTCTTCAAGCTTTAATGCATTTTGCAAAAATCATTGTAGTAAACTGAATACCACTGTAGAACAATTAAAATATTTAATGGAGAATAAAATAAGATTTTACACAGGCAAGAAAAAATGTATAGAATAGGTGGTGCCTGGCTCAATTGGAAGTAACTGTGAGATGGAAACTTATCAAACAGATCCAACCTAGAAACAAGAAGAAATTTCCTGACAGTGAGAACAATTAATCAGAGAAATGGGATGCCTTCAGAAATTGTGGATATACCATCGCTGGAGGTTTTTAAAGAAGAAATTTGTCCATAATAGTATAGGGTCTCATGCTTCAGCAGGGGTTGGACTAAAAAACCACCAAGGTCTCTTCCAACTCTGTTATTCTTTATAAATCTCTCCATCCAGTCTTTCCAAGAGAATGGTGATAAACAATATTTGGAAATGTCCATCAGATCTTTGGATAGCAAAATCTCACCTTATTGGCTAGTATCAAGGGGAAGATGACTTTGAAAAAGCTTCCTCTCTCACCATAACATGAAAGATGAAGTGAGGACTGGATGGGGGGGAGGGGTGAGGAAAAGCCAGGCGAGGTGCCCCTCCATGTGAGTGACTTTGAGTTGGCCATGCCCAGTCACATGACCACTAAGCCACACCCAACCGGTCATGTGACCACCAAGCAACATCCCACCTGGTCACATGACCACCAAACCATGTCCACAAATTAGGCCATGCCCACAGAACCCATTGTTAAGAAATTTGAATCCCAGCCCTGCTTTTGATGATACTTAAAGTCAAATAGCTAAAGCACATCTAGAGATTTTAGGATTCTGCAAGCTATTCTTTATTCTGATATTCAAATTCTCTTTCATTTTCTTTTCCTTAAAACAAGGTGATGTCCCTTGAGAAATCTAACATGCAACTGGAGGAGAACATCCAAGAATTCTACACAAAACGAGCATCAACTGGTACCCCTGATATGAGTGCCTATTTCAATACCATGACCCAGCTGAAATCCCAGGTATTACATTGAAATGGTTTTTTCTTTTTTCCTGTTAGGGAAAATATACTTAGACACAGGATGTATTAGTGACCTGAAACAGGACTGTCTTGAAATATTTTGTTTTTGAGGAAGAGATCAAGATGATGTCTGTTAAGTTGGGTTGATTGAAGATGCAGAACTCCAGCTAGTGACTAACAGCTCTTTATTGAGTAGACCAGTACATAGAAGTGAAGTGCCTATCTGATAGCTCCCTCTTTTAAAAGAGATTACTTCATTTTCTCACCTGGAAAATGAACCAATGATTTTAAAATAATTCTTTTTCTGCCAAGAAGGTGGACTGGAGTGAAGTCTTTGTTCCAGACTTCACTCCTCATTGAATATTCAACATCCCTCCTCTCTTGGAATGAGCATTACCCAATCTGTGAAGTTTACTTGATGTAGTCACACAGGTAGGTGGGGCTATGGTAGTTGCAACCTGACCTCCGCAGCTCAGTCTGTTCAGTGGTGGCGGCCTGAGCGGTCAGATCTGCTGCTGCTCCGGAGTCAGGCAATGGAAATGCCTGGAAGTTCTCTCAGGGTGTGGCTGACACCTCCAGACCTGGCTTCTCGGAGACTCAATTCTGGACTCCTGGTTCTTCAGGTGGGTGGGTGCATTGAAGATTTGGGCTTGAGTTTAGTGTAGATGTAATTTCATACTGGTTTTCTGACTTTGCAGGGCTTTTAGTTATTAGAGACAGTTCTTCTGATTGTCTTAGGACAGAGTGTCCTAATTGTCCCCAGAGTTGATCAACATGCCTCCTCCAGATCTTACTGTTCTCTAATTCTACTCGGTATGATCGGGGACCTGTAACATTGATTATTTTGGCTTGTACTCAGGCGGCATCACTGGTATAATTGCGGGCACAGACTAAATCCCCTATGCCAAATGACTGGCATTGGCTGGTTGAATCAGTGGGTACCTCTGCATTGTAATTTGGGTGTAACCTGTCCAGTTGCAATCTTAGTTTGCAGCCCATTAGCAATTTGTGATGGTGCTAGGGGTTATGTGTAGTAACAAGTAGTAACTTATCAATTTTAGCTTGCCAATCTCCTGGGCCCATCTAGGCAAGCATCTCTTTGGTTGACTATTCTCTGTGCTTGACTATTTGTGGCCATATGGAATAGCGCAGACAAAGCATGGCAGATTCTTTGTTTTGCTGGAAAGGTTTCAAATAGCTTTGCAGTGAATTGTGGCCCATTGTCTGATATTACAATGTCCAGTAGGTTGTAGGTGGAGAAGAGTCTCCGCAAAGCTTTGATGACCACTTCTGCTGTTGTGTTGGTCATGATTATTACTCCAAGCCATTTGGAATACACATCTACAACTATAAGGAGTGTTTGCCCTGTACAGGTCCTGCCAAATCAATGTATACCCATGACCATGGTGACTTTGGGGTTTCCCATTCATGTCTAGGTGCGGTGGGTGGTACCAGACTGGATTCCTGGCAAGGCATGCACATAGCAACCCATTCCTCTATGAATCCCAGAAATTTGACTTGTGGTACCCCAATTTGGCATTTTTCTTTCTTAACTTTGAGTCCAGCTTTTTGAAATCAGTTCAGGACTATTCTATGGATTAGTTCTTCTTTGTTGTTCACAGACACAAGGATATCATCAAGTATGGTACCACCCCTGGAATGCCCTGTAGGAAGCATTCCATTAAGCTTTGAAAAAGTCCTGGCACCACACTTACATCAAATTGCAGCCTGTGGCATTTAAATGCCCCCTGTGTGTCACAATGGTTTGTGCCTCTATGATGGCATCATCTACCAGCAGTTGTTGATACTCCTGGGCTAGATCAAGCTTTGCAAAAGTTCTGCCCTTTCCTAGGGAATGTAATAAATACTGTACAACCAGCAAGGGATTGGCATGCTGCTGAAATGCCTTGTTGATTGTGCATTTATAGTCTACGCAGATATGGATTGAACCATCTGCTTTGACTGGCGTGGCAATGGGTATCTCCCATTTTGCATGAACAACTGGCTCCAAAATTCTCTGGGCAATTAGTTTGTCTAATTGGCTATCAATTTTGGGCTGGACAGCAAAAGGGACACTTCATGGCTTTATTTTAATAGGGGTAATTTTGGGGTCTAACTTAAAAGAGATAGGGGTTCCCCTGTACTTGCCTAGACTCCCATTGAAGACATCTGTGAATTCCGTGAGCAACTCCTCTTTTGCAAGGACATGGTTGCCCTGGCTTCATCTAGTGCGGCTTGGAATGTGATGCCAGGCTTATCTAATAAATGGCTCTATAGGTGTAGGTGTCAAACCCAAAACGAGCCTATCTCTCATTGCCACATTGCCTCTTCATGGCTAATGAATTTGCAATTGGTTGCAATTTCTCTCAACATTGCAACAAAGTCATTAAATGTCTCATCTGCTAGTACTTTACTTAAACTTATGTTTGTATATGTACGTATAATGTGTTTTATTAGTGTTGTACATGAGTGATTGCATGACCTCTATAGATACCATACCCTAAATAAATTAAAACAAGCTGGAATCATGTATTGCACCCATCTGTTATCCTGGAGTCCTTCACTGACATTAATCAGAATTGGATAATTAGTACACTTATTTAACAATTTCCTTGCTAAATGGTATTCTCTGTGATAATGTTTTGAAATTTACCCCCCATAGATTCAAAAGGAGACTTTGAAAAATGCTGGACTGCTCTTACAGATCGATAATGCCAAACTTGCTGCTGATGATTTCAGGGTGAAGTAAGTTTAGTTAATAGATTTACTTTTTCATCACACGCATAGCCAATTTGTTTCACAGTAGGTTTCCTAACTTTTTTTAAAAAAAATAGCCATGTACCTGTGTCTTTATTTCTTGGCATCCTGACATGATGAAAATATTAAATGATTTCTTAACGATTTAGGTAAACAGGTACAAGGTAAAAACATGGTTATTCCCCCCTTCCATGTGAGCAGCTATTCACAGCTGATAACAAGCAAAGCCTGGGCTGCTGTCTATACATGCTGTAGAAAAAAAAAGTGAAATGCTAATTAGATAGGATTTTTTTTCCTTATTCAATTATCATTTATCATTGATTGTGACATACTTTTCTACCAACTCACAGACTAGAGGTCAGCACATTAATGTGATAGATTAGTTGTGCCCTTAAATAAAGTTTGATTATTGAAAAGCTATCACTAACAGGAAAGAATTAAAATTAAAATGACCCCCTCAAACTACTTATTACAATTCTATGCAAGGATGCTCATATTTCACTCTGGTCTACATTTGAAAGCAAATCAGCCAGTTTCACACCTCTCTTATATGTTGATCACAATATAGTTACCCTTGGGATTCAGCACTGTATATATTTTTCAGAAAAAAATAATGCCAAGGGAAGATGTACAAAAGTGTGTTTATGAGATTAAAATGCATAAATCAGGTAAAGCCTAGTGGCAGGTATAGAGTATGCATAAACACACAGGTGATCTTAAGTGTCATGTTTGGGACTTCGTATCCATTTAATTCTGGTTTATTCATAAATAGTGGACCTGAGTTTCCCATGACTGACTTGCAAGATCTCTATGATACTTAACTCTCTTGACTGTAACTGGGTGAAACGGTGCATCACAGGGCAAAACTTTTTCATCCAAGTTAACTGAAAAGGACTAATTTATAGAATGCATCCAGAATCTGGGACCCATGACTAGTGTGGAACTGAAGCTTGTCAAATTTTATAAAGCATTTATGACATAATGCAAAATGTGATAAAACCTTCCCTATGGTTAACTTCTGGTGCTTGACTGTGCTATATTGTTCAATATGGGCTAATTTCAAGGTAGATACATCGCTGAACATATCCTTGTATTTTTAAGAACTTTTCAAGTATATTAAAATTGTTGCTGGTATTGAGGAATCTGGTAAGGAAATATCTCTGAAATGATGACCAGACAGTCTACTATTAAATATAAATCACTCCAAGACCTTTATTTTGTAAATCTACTCAGTTATTTAAATAAATGTTTGTTCCAGTCCAATTCTTCAATATTTTTGGAGACTGTTTAAGAAAAATTGCTAATATATTTCAGCTAATGTTTTCCTTTTCCTTTTCCTTTCTTTCTGTGTATTGGCTTTGGAGATCTGCTAATTAATTGAGTATCCAAACCAAAAATATGGCATTATATTTATAATTGTTAGGAAATCTTGATTTCTGCATGTTCTATGTATCTCTAACTAGATATGATTTCCACGATTGATTACAAATTGGACTGAAGATGACTTTATATATTCTATAGCTTTCTTCCTATAGATATATGACCCTCTGTAGTGCACGGTGTGAAGAAGTAGTTACAAAAATGGAAGCATGCGTTAAGCTTGGGAAACAGAGAAAGCATGAGATAGAAGCTCAGACTGGGCAATGAGATGTAGTCTTTTTTATCTCTTTAATTGTCCCTAGATCTAATACCTTCTGAACTCTAGCCAAGAGAGATTAACTAAAAGAGATCTGGGTACGACCATTGTTTTTTGCTTGAAGAGACCTAGATCCTTGACTTCAACAGTGACTAGAGAAGCAAGCATTTGATGTTCTCAGTTATGTAGCCATCAAGAACCATAGCTAGAAATGTGCTTTGAGGACCCTTTTGCCTTTTGTAGGCTGCAATCTGAGGTAGCCATGCACCTGTCTTTGGAGGGAGACCTTGGGGGGCTGCGTAAGGCCCTAGAAGAAATGAATGCAAGTCGAGCTAGCTTGCAGGTACAAGCTGAAAATCTCCAAGAGGAGTTGGCCTGTCTCAAAAGAAACCACAAGGAGGTAAATATGGATATAGCTGTGTGAAATTTGTCTATGATATTATGCAAGTTAAGTTACACTTCCTGGATAAATGTTGCCACACAGTGCTTCAATAGTTCTTTTAATTACATGGCTGCTGGAGTACAAATGTTTATCGTGTTTCCTTTTGTTAGTTTGGAATCTAAATAATAAGGAACACAGGTTAAAATAATCTTTTTTTTTTCCTAATGGGCCTACACAAAGTTCCAATTTGAAGGTGAAAAGATGTTTCATAATACATGTAAGAATTGCATCTATTGGCAATTCTTTAAAACAAATGCAGTATTTTCCAGGATTGCTCTGCTACTGCAAAAAGCAATCGCTCATTCTAGGAAAAGAAGCAGTTGCTTTAAGGAGTTGTTGAGAGGTATGACTAGATGCCTCTGTGTGCTCCAATGCATCCTCTATCTTTTGAACCCTAAGTGTTGCACAGTCCTACTTACTAAATAGTAAGGAATATGAAAATAGTTTGAACATTCTATTTACTTTCTCCCTACTGAATTTTTTCACCTATATTTTATAATATTTAGGCAGGACTATAGTAATACAATTAGACTAACATGCTCAACAGCCAAAAAATACTTTTTTCAGAGGCAGGATTGGAAGAATAGGTGGGAGGGAAAATGGTATTAAAAAGCAATGAAAGTAAATTATGCTGACATGATTTGAATTTCAATCTTGCACCCATGAAAGTCATAGTGCTGATCCATATCTTGTAATACAAGGGCTACAGACTAAGAATACATGATATTATCCTCTCCTGACCAACCATTGGAGACACATGTGCCCACTCTTTTCTGCTATGGGACATGTTACTGTCTGCCTCACTTGTTCTTCATTTAAATATAGACAAACATTTATATCTAATTAGTTATTTTGGCCTATGGTTAAAACATTGCCTTCCCTACTTTCACTGATTGTTGGCTTCCACTACCTTTTTAAAAAACCAGTGTGACTGTGAAAAACTGGACTTCTTCAGTTGTATGGGTCTGAGAATCCAAAGCATGGGTAGTCTCTGCTTCCTTGCTTGTGTATGCCCAGTTTTTGACTCAGTCTTCATGCAAAGAGGACACGAGGATAGAGCACTTAGAGAAAAACAGGGGAATAGTAGTCACGCTTTGGATTCTTCAAGTTTAGAAAAAGAGAAAATCAGCAAACTGTGAGTAAAGCGAAGGGGCAGAAGCCATGAACGGAGAGAGTCAGTATGCATTTATATTAAGAGAACAAGGCCCATTTGAAAAACAGAAGCATTGTTCATCTTGTTTAAACCAAGTTCTTTAGGCCAAAAGGTTTCACCATCCACCATAGGCAGGTGGATCAGAACATGTAATACAAAGGCTTACGAAAGCCAGTCATTACAACTGCTGGGTAAAATAATGGCACACTTGACCAGGAGCAGCAATGTGGGCATCACCATCTCCATTCATCAGGAACTATAAGCTGGATACTTTCGCATCAGCGGAGATGCGAATTTGAAATGAGAGTAATACAAAAATGCGAATTTGGAATGAGAGTAATACAAAAAGTTCACACGGAGGTAGAAGCTCGTGACCAGGATATAGCCCACCCTTAGGACAACTAGTTTGGGTACGTCTCACGCTTTGGATTCTCTGACCCATACAACTGAGAAAGAGCATTGGTTCTTACATGAAATGTACAGGAGGAGAATTTAAACCCACCCAAGTAAGGTCAGTCCCGAGCACAGAACAGTCAAGAAAGAGCACCAAGAAATCTCCAAGTCAATCATCAGCCTTCATCAAAAACTGAGCATGCGTAGTGGAAGGAGACAGGACTAAGTTTTGATTGACTCAGTCTTCAAGCAAAGAAGCAGAGACTACCCACGCTTTGGATTCTCCTCCTGTACAACTAGAAGATGCGTTTCAGGTAAGAATGAACACTCTTTTTGAACAATTTCATGGATAGAATTGTGAAACTCTTCATGTGTCTTTTTTCCCTTTTTAACTGAAATTGACGAGACTATCACTTTCCTTTTCTAGTCCAAGTGATGGGGAAAATAATGTGATGTTGTATTGATCTAGGAGGGGTAAAGAAGAAGAGGAATCCAGCAATTAGGGGCCATAGTAAATGTGATCTGGACAGAACATCAGACCATGCTGGCCACAAGTAGAAGAAAGCAATGAACTTGGGAAGGGGACTTTTTAAGCCTTTGTCAGGTCTGCACCTTCAGCTTCTTTGCTTCACTGGCATCCTGTCATAAATTGAAAAGTGTGGCGGTGGTAGAGGAATGGGGAAGTTAAGCTTGGGCTGGGAAGGGAAAGAAAAAGCTGGTAAGAACAAGAGGTGTCAAACTGTAATAATCCAAGGCCAAACCTGTGACTGCCTACACCCAAGAATTTTAGAGCCTGGCATGCAGACTAATCGCTTGGGCACAAGACATGCTGATAGAGCTCTTCCAAGATGGGCTGAATGATGACTTCTATAATACCTACATCTCCAGGGCTGTTCTCCATGGATGGTAAGCCAAAGAAGTTGAAATCAACCTAGTCTGATCTCACAATTTCCCCAACCATGGGTGGTGGAGGTTCCTCCCAGCAGAGAAGAAGAAAACCCCAAAGCTTGGGGGAGGGGCCCAAGCCTACATCACTGTTCCTGGATGCTTCAAATGCAGAGAGAGAGGCACCAAGCAGCTGACTACTGATCATCACACTACTCACCAAGAGAGGCACCAAGCAGCTGACTACTGATCATCACACCCAATGTAAGAGGCCACCCCAACTCAAAAGGCCACCCCTAGATTCTCAAAGAAAATGGGAAAAGCAACCCTGAGGACTTTGGAGATGGCTCTAGAAAGAGAGGAGGTCATTGAATTCACCCCATCACTTGGCAATAGCAACATCAACCAGCAGCCTGGTGGAAAGTGACACTGACACAGATGACACCCCTTGGTAAGTCACCCTATGATACCCATGATTATCCCAATAGAACTGATGGTGTCTTCCTTGGGATATAAGGGGACCCTGGTTGTCCTCCTGGACTCAGTCAGCCCTGGCTTAATTGAGAAACTGGGTCTGCGACTCAAGGAACCTAAAGTACCTGTGGCTTTCTGCCAGCTGTACAGTCAGTAGCAGGGAAGGCATGCAACATTTGTTATTGAACTGATAGAGATGAGGATTGGGTCCCATAAAGAAATCCTAAGATTTATTGTGGCACCAGGCATGGACACCCCTCATATTAGAATTGGTGTGGCTCCTAAATGAAACTTCTATGTAAATTGGAGGAGAAGGATATTAAAGATTCAGCGAAAGATATCTCCAGGAACCCCAAAAGAAAACTGGCCAAACACAATCTTACAGTTTGGTGGGAAGGCAAAGAGGGAAATTGAGAGTATGATGTGGGGCCACTCCAAAGTGCACTCCTGAATCCCCAAAGAATGCATGCATTCCTTCCTCATCATCCCATGCACTGCTCCATAGAAATATTGCTGTGGGCCAAACCTTCTAAGCCTGAACTGTATTCAATGGCCTTGAGAAAACCTGAGGAGCTATTCATAGACAAAAACTTGCAGTGGGGGTTCATTCAACTGGCCAAACCCCAAGCGAACACCCCACTTTCCAGGAAAAGAAAAATGGGTCACTTCATCTATGCATGAATTATTGCGGGCTAAATACAATGTGGGTTGAGAATGTCTATCCCCTAGCTTTAATGAAAGAGATGCTGGCCCACTTGGCAAAAGGGAATTTTTTTTTACTTAACTGGATTTGAAAGAGGTGTACTACTGCATAAGGATTAAAGAGGGGGACAAATGGAAAATCATGTTTAATTGTCCTTTAGGTTGCTTTCAATTCCGAGTATTCCCATTTGGACTGGGAGCCCCTGCCATCTTCATGCAGCTGATTAATGAGATCCTGCATGAGCACCTATATAAAAGAATCCTAGTTTACCTAGAAAACATTCTTATCTACACTGAAACCATGGTGGAACATATGAAACTAGTTGGAACAGTGCTCAAAAAACTTCATGCCATCCAAGTGTATGCTAAACTTTCTAAGTGTGAATTCCAGAAGAGTAAAATTGACTGTTTGGGATATTGGATCTCCCATGAGGGGATAGAGATAGAGGTGCAAACTGTTTTAGAATGGGCAAAAGCAATAGTAGTTTCCTGGGATTCACAAATTTTTACTGCCAATTCATCTCATCCTTCACCCCAAATAGTATTGCCCATCACTTATCTTTTGAAAACCAAAGGGGAAGGGAAATCTAAATCTAGCCAACCGCTAAAGTGGACAATGGAATTCCAAACAGTGTTTGAAAAACTCAAGCACTTGTTCATAGTTGAGCCTGTGCTATAGCACCCAGACCTGAATACACCCTTTGTCACCCAAACGGATGCTAGTGATCTGGCAATAGGTACAGTATTGCTGGAGAAAAATGACCAAGGAGTCCTGCAGCCATTAGCTCACATGTCCAAGAAACTGACCGAGATAGAGTGGAGATGGGCACTGTGAGAAAAGGAAGCCTATGCAGTATGCTGGGAACTCTTAACATGGAGACATCTTTAGGGGGGGAGTAAAACTCCTTTCGAGGTGTGGACAGACCACAAAACTCTGGAAGTATTAAGAACTCTCAGAAGGCTGTCCCTGAAACAGGTCTGTTGGGCTCAATACTTCAACTGCTTCAATTTCACTTTGCAGTATCTCTCAGGGGAGAGGAACTATAGATTGTTAAAGAGAAAATTTATATCAATTGGATTTGATCTTTTTGGGAGATTGTGGTTTAAAAAGCTCTGAATAATAGGGAAGGAAAAGAAAAGAGGAGGTGTGGATTTCTTAGAACAAAGAATGCCATCTGAGTTGAATTTAACTTGTTTTCTTTTAAAAGACTCTGTTTTTTAAAAATACAAGGAAAATTGATACAATAAAACAAGAACTTTGAAAAATTGAAACACTGAAGCAAAGAAAGATACATGAATATTCTGCCCTTGGATTAATTGTTGATTCTGATATGGACTTGGCATCGGATTAGTTGAGGATTAAAACTTGAGAGGAAGAAAACAAAAGCGGAATGTTGGAAATTAATTTTAAAGATACTATTTGGACTAATTAGAAAACTGCAAAATGGCGATATCTCTTCAGACATTAAAAATGGAACTTAGAAACATGAAAGAAACTCTACAAGAAAAAGGTGAAACTTTGGGCTTTGTTTTTAAACTTTTTGAAGAGGTGATTGCAGAGTATGAACAACAAAGGCAAAGGACAGAAGAGGAGGAGGAGCTAATCTTAGAAGGGGCCTATTTTAACTACCACCGAAAACAAAGGAATTTGGAAAGAAAGAGAAAATAGTTGGAAATAAATACCGGAGGTTTGAGAAATTGAATAAAGAGGAAAACATCCAGAAAATTAATAAAGAAGAAAAGAATCAGCAGAAATTTGAAGGGCGGAATGGAGTTATAAATAGAGAGGGGGTTAAAAACTGGAGTGAAATAAAAAAGGGGGAAATGCTAGGGGAAAGAAGGGAAAAGAAACAGGATTTGGGGACAAAGAAATATGGAAATTTTAAAAAAATTGCTTAACTAGACACAGAGATAATGGCTGAATGATATTTAGAGGGGGGATTCTGTAAGGTGCTAGGGAATAACATAAATAAATTTGTAGTTGTGAAGTAGGGACATATAGATTGATAAGATGGAAAATGGAATTGTTATTTTTTGGTAATGCTCTTTTCCTTTATGTATAAGAGATAAATGCAATAAATATATGGAATTAGTTTCTCTCTCTTTTTAAATATTAATGAAATAATTAATAGAATATGTGCTTTAAATATATTGAAATAAATGAAATGATATAGAAGGAGAGCTGAAATGGTCAACATCAAAGTTTAGGATTAAATGAGTCGACTATATGTCCCTTTGCTTTTTCTGAAATTGTAGATAAACTTTAAAGGGGAAACCATGTGTCATGTCTTCAAGGCATGCTGGAGCCGTGACACCACGCGTTGTGCCATGTCAGACTATTTGTGGTTAGAGGAAATGATGGGGCTAAAAATAATCTAAACCTGAGTTGTTCTTATTGGGAATCATGGCAGAGAAGTATAGTAAGGCTGATACCTATCTAATAATCCATGTAATCATGGTGGCAAGAATGATGTTTGCCCCAAAATTGGAAAGCTAGAGAAATCCCTAGGGAAGACGGGGTGATAGATTAGATACTACAATGCGCTGAAATGGAATTGAAGGAATTCCATTGGAATTGAAGGATAAAGATGAGTTAGAATACTATATAATATGGAATACATTTTACCACTGGAGGGAAATGAAAGGGAATTCACAAAATGGAATAAGGACTAAAGGAGAAGTAGGAAGGATATAAGAGTTTATATGATTTCCCTGAAAGATAATAGAAAGGAATTAAAAAGTATGAAGATTAAATGTATATATGTATATAAATGTACAAAATCCTTCTAGAGTACTTAATACAATATGTAACGACAAAAATGTATGTCAAAGAAGTCCACCATGTTCAATGTTTTTAAAGATTATACCTAATAAAATTATTAAAAAGAAAAGAAAACAAACCAATTGTTTTATGTTTTTTTTGCCCCTTTCCTGTAGGATTGATGTCCCTGTTAAGGAGGGCAGAACGTCAGCTCTGCCATCTTCAGCTTCTTTGCTTTACCGACATCCTGCCATAAACGGGGAGTGGGGGAGGAGAAGAAATTTGGGTTCAGGCTGAGATGAGGAAGACAAATGGAAGTGGTGGGGGAAGGGGAGATAAGTTGACAAGAATCAGAAGTGTCAAACTGGAATAGGCCAGCTGCCAAGGACACCTACACTGTGAGGTGCGAAGCATCAAAGTGGTTCCCAAAACGTCAACATGGAATACTATTGGGCATTGTTGAAGAGGGACAAGGAAAGGCGAATAACACAATCTTAGTGTGGGAATATTCAGATCTAGCTTTATTTTCACTACGACTGCTTGTCTTTAGTAGAAGAACCTATCACTTAAACCAAATGAAGTTAAGGGTCTTTCTTTCATACATGTCTAGTATGTGGCAGATCTGACAATCAGTTTCATTTCCAGATGGTATAGGCATAGAAGTTTTGTAGCTTAAGTATGCAATGTGAAGAAGCCCATAGCTGCATTACATACTGTAGTTTATATTTCAGTTACATGTGGTAGCTGGAGTCAATTTCATGATCCAGGAAAAAGAAGCAGTCCTTTAAAACATTCCAGACTGCTGTTTGTGCCTCTCTCCTCCCCAGTTTCTGAAGCATCTTGGAATCAAATTCAAAATGCTTTAAAACCTCTGTATAATCCTGATTTTTCTTTCTATTTTGTTTTGCTTGCTTTGGTTTCAGTTCCTTGCTTACCTTCCTATTTTAAATAAAATTAAGCATAAAACAAGGCATGTTGACTGAATGCTCTCACAATTGTTTTGTAGAATCACAGAATCATAGAATCCTAGCGTTGGAAGGATCTTAGAAGTTTTCTAATCCAACCCTCCCTCCAGGGCAGCAAGCCTTAAACCCTCCCAGACAAATGACTATCGGATAGAATGTGATCTAGATTCTCAGGAGGGAGAGAATGCATATTCCTTCACAATATCCAGTCTTTGAAACCCTTCAGTGAAGAAGCAGGAGCTAGGAATCAGGCTGTTGCACCGCTTAATTTCCCAAATGCAACATTTTTTTTTCCAGGGCCCACCTATGACAATTTAATTTGATTTCATGTAATTAATATTTTATTGTGACATTGCTGGTTGCTATCCATGGCCATCCAGTTCCTTCCCTGATGAAATTTTGCTGGTTTCCAATACATATGAACTAATCCATTCTGAGCTCTTTTTTTTCACTCCGTAGGAGATGGCTCCTCTCCAGGCGCATCTGGGGGGCACTGTCAATGTGGAGGTTGACTCCATGCCTGGCATTGATTTACAAAAAACCCTGAGTGAGATCCGCGACCAGTATGAGGATGTCATAGAGAAGAACCGCCAGGAAGCTGAAGCTTTGCACCAATCCCAGGTGAGGAGATGTTTGGCAAAGCAAAATACTAAAATGCCTCTCCCCTTTCAGAAGAGGAAGGATACAAACATTATGTCAGCTTATATACCTCTGTAGGAGCTAGAAAGAGCATGGTGTAAAAATTAGAAGAAATTTGTTTTGACTGAATTCTCATGTCATAGTAACAAGCTATTCTCAAGTATTTCCCTTCTTTGATATAGTAAAGATTTTTTATTTGTACCACTTGTAGGCCTTTACCCTAAAAACTTTCATTTCCCCCTTTTTGTGTTGCTACTTTTACACCATAAAATGTGTCCTCAGAGAAAGAGGATATGGTTGATAGAAATAAGGGAAAATACAAGTTTCTGTTTTTTATCTTAAGCATATATGTTTATGCTTAAAATGCACGCGCAATTTTCTCTGATGTAAGATGCAAGGAGTAGCAATGAGATTTTGGATGATACTGCTGTGTGCTATGTAATTAATGGTCCAACTGATATCTGTATAGCGCATGGAACAACTTCTAAAAAGTTTATTGCTGTTCACTTATAGAATCTTGGCAGACTAAAGCAATACTCTGCACAACTATAGATATATTCTGTGAATTGCTAGGGAGAATCTATGCTTGCCCTCTTCTTTTCTGAAAGCTCTGCTGTCTGGGAAAGAGCTTGTCCCGCCTGGGACTCCAGAATACTTTCCACCTCACACCCTATTTGATCTGTTTCCTTCAGGTATAACTAAAAACGTGGTCTCATTGCCCAAACACTGTCTGTGTTTAGGTATATGGAATGGAAGCAGAAGCTATGCTATCTTGCTTCAGGCATCAGCAGGTCATGATAATGGCCTGGACAACATGAAGAGCCCGTATACCCTTGTTTGTAATACTTCTAGTCACTCAGATTCCAAGTATCTATTTCTTTTTAAAGGAAGGAATACAGGATGAGGGGGTGATGATGATAATGATGGTGAAGATTGTATCCAGTACAGATACCAATTCAGGTGCATTTCAGTGATACATTTGGGCAGAAGTACCAACCTAAGTTGACAAGGAGGGAAATAACCTTGAGAGACCCAAGCCGTATATATTATTCTTTTTTTAAAAAGACAAATATTTTACATGCAGCTTCCAAGAAGAGCTGTTTCATCTCCCATTCCACATTGCCAGAATATTCAAAAATATTTTCATTCAAACTACAAAAACTCCATGTTTCTGTTATGATTAGGCTTCAAACATTTTTGGGCAGTAATAAGACTTATGAAATCTCAGAAACCAGCTAAGGGACAAATTGGCAATAAATGGCAGCAGAATTAAAAGTCTTGCAATCAATGCTCTGCATTTACTTCTTGTGCTGCTTCATAGCCAAGAGAAGCCAAACTAATGATATCATAAACAAGCACAGCATTCATCTGCATTAGGCTGGATTATTTAAACCATAAAAATGTTGGACAGATTGCCTCAAAAGATGAATGACCTTAGTAGAGAATTTAATCTGACTCATTTTATAATATGGTCAGAATATCTATTGTGTAACTTCTCCTCCCTTTCACAGTGTGATGCACTCAATCAGGAGGTTTCTGTCAGCAATGAGGCTCTACAGAATGCTCAGATGAAGACGGTGGAGTTGAAACGGCTGGCCCAGGCTTTGGAGATTGAGCTGCAGTCTCTTTGGAGCATGGTCAGTTCCAG
Source organism: Notechis scutatus (assembly GCF_049901735.1). Lineage (NCBI taxonomy): Eukaryota > Metazoa > Chordata > Lepidosauria > Squamata > Elapidae > Notechis > Notechis scutatus. The sequence continues at coordinate 94,403,698 of NC_142025.1, read as the reverse complement.
ATATTTTCAAATTTGTGGATTAGATGCTAAAAGCTCAAATGCAGAAGGTGTTTTACTGTCCTAAAAATTAATATAAACTTGTTTCTCTCATGGCGCAAAGAAGGGATGACTCAATATTGGGGACCGATGGACCTATTTGGAAGTTTTAGAGCAGGTTATGAAAATGTTCACTATCTCTTCTAAGATGCTGCCTGTCATTTCTCCAAGCACGAGACTGTCAGGCTTCCTGTTTTTATATTTTAAGAATGCCTTGAAATCTTCCTTTAAATAAAGATTATGTACAAGATACTTTCCTTGTAATAGGCAACTTTCCAAATTATTTTATTAAAAACAATCGAAGACAGGTTACTTTGGGCACCATTAGCTGGTATCCTCAATGAAACATTTGTGTAGGGCTCCTATGATATCTCCTTGAAGGCAAGTCACGTTTGCAAACTGGACTCAAGCTTCTATTCTCTCCATCTATCCTCTGCTTCTCCTGGGCCCTGCAAAGCATCGTTAGACTTAGCGTCTTCAGAAAAACAAAAACAATTTTTTTTCTTTGTTCCTAGAAAGGAGCCCTTGAGGGGACCCTGGCCGAGGTGGAATCCCATTATGGGTTGAAGTTGTCACAGTTACGTAATCTTGTGGCTGCCCGGGAGGCAGAGCTTCTGCAATTGAAGTCAGATGCTCAGAACCAAGCTGAGGATTACAAGCGACTGATGGATATTAAAAACAGACTGGAACAGGAGATAGCAACCTACCAATGCCTTCTTGAAGGGTAAGGAGTAGGGAAGATTGCTGCCATCTGTCCAGCTTGTTGATCCATTTATTTCTATTCCTACAATTTAGATGTAGGGGAGGCAAGTGCTGATATTTATATATATAAACAAGCAACATTTGCACTCAACTGGGAAATATCGGGAGGTTTGGAAAAAATTGAATGAATACAAAGAATTTATTTTTAAACAAATGATCTCTAAGAGAGATTTCTTCCTCCATTCACTGACAGCCATGGATTGCTGGTTGACAGTTGAAGAATGGAAACCTGGTGGCGAGTGAGAGGAGTGAAATAGAATTTCCCAGAGGAAGACTAGTTGGCTGAATGTGGCATGGAACAGAAAAATATCTTTGCCTATCTCCAGCCAGTAGTCACCACTTGGTATTAAAGTCCTTTAGTGTATATGTTGTATAAATTTACTATATGAACCCATGTGGAATGCAACTTGGAAAGAAACTTCTAAGCTGGAAATGATGGAACATATTTTTGTTTAAGTTTTTAAAATAATATATTTAATCGTTGCATTATTTGTCTATTTTCTAAACCATCCTTAGATTCTAGGTAGTTCACTACTAGTCAGATGTTTTAATAAATACACAATTAAATTAAAAATATATAAATAAAGCTTCCAGAGTAATCATAGGCTGGATCAAGTCCCCTATGAAGAAGAACTGTTAAGTTTGAGAGACTTTTTAGATTTTTTTAAAAGACCAAACAACTGGAGGCAACACAGCTTGATAATAGTTATGACTTCAAATAAATTCCTGGAAAGTAAGGTATCAATGGCTACTAGTAATGATAATTAGATTGTCTCAAGTATAGTCCTCAATGTATCAGTGGCTGGACAAATTAAATTGGAAAATATGGTTTTTCTGAGCTTCCCCATGAAATCTGGTTGGTTACTGTAAGATTAGAATGCCAGATAATGTGGTTAAATTGTTGAACCAGGATTGGGAAAAACCAGCTTCAAGATCACCTCTCAGCCATGGAAACCCAGTGGGTAGTTTTGAATTATCATATTGTTCAGTCCAGCTGCCACTGGAGAATTATTTTTGTGGGAAAAGCTGATAGAGGAAATGTTATATGCAATGCAAGCCTCAAGCTTGTGGAAAAAGGCAGGATAGCTAATAAATAAAAATAAAATAAAATGCCAGACAATATGGGCCTTGCATGCTAAAACAACTTCTGTTACCATTTTATTCTTTGCATCTTTTATCTGGCCTCATACATTTTCTTCCAATCTTGCTCACAATTCACAAATCCTTTTTGTTTGTCATATGTGTAGCTCCTAAATCTCTGCCTATAAGGAGTTACATTGCATCTGTATTGAATTATCTCTTTAATATAATAATAATAATCCATTACTTCAGTAGCTGAAAGACCATTCTAGGCTTTTATAACTTTTCCTGTTAAATATGGGGCTAATCTGGCCACCTGTTCACTCTCAGGTCAATCTCAGTTTCATTCTCATTTACAAGAGGTAGCAACTCTTTCAAAGCAAAATATAGTAATACAGGCTTCTATATCTTCTTCCTCTGTTAAGTTAGGGATTTTTATATCTTTGGAACCACCTTCCCTCTCAACATGTTCTGAAAATCCTAGATGTGAATATGTCCCTTCTAGTGATTGTACTCCTTTAAGTTTATGAGATCCTTAAATTCTTTTCTTGCCCTCACTCTTCCCTCTTTTTGCTACTTTTCCTCTTTCTCACTCCAAAGCTGCTCTTCTTTCTCTTTTTTAAATTAACAAACGTTTCCCCTTTCTGTTGCTTCAAATATCTGAGCCTAGCTCTTTTTCTGGCTGGTCTACCTTTTTCTTTGCTTAATTACATGAAGTAGATACCTGCCTCTAACAAAGCAGTAGCCTCTTCTGTGTCTAAGGTAGAATATTGCTGGTTTATTTTTTCCCCCATCTCTGTTTAGTGTAGACTCTTGTGAAGACTCTTGTTTCTGAAGTCAGGATGTTAGTTATTATTTGCAAAGTCCTATGTCTGAAAGGGCCAAACTCTTTTTGCTTTTGTAGTTAAGGTTTGTTTTCTTTTGATACAAAGTACTTAATGAACTTCTTGAGTTTGAGCCAATTTCATCCCTGCAGATACCATCTTATGTTGGATATCTCATTTGTTTGGGATATTCCACTTTTATCACCCCTGTGACAAATTCTTTTAATCTATACTTAGTTTGTCTGGCTCAAACATCAAAAGACTAGGCCACAACGCAGGTCCCTAGACAACACATACAAGCACTCATATACTATTATTCACTACTCATCTTCATCCTTTCCCACTGCTACTCTTCCTTCTGCTATTGTAGTTCCTGCTGTTCCTATTTGTGCAGGCGGCTAGAGAATAAAATTCTTTTCTGACTGCTTTAGGTTGCTTTACTTCCACACACAAACACTCCTCCTTCTCTTCTCCCCCCCCCCCACATGTATCGTCAGCTCTTTCGCAGCACAGCTTTTATAGGCTGGTGCTGCTGCTGGTGGGAGGGCCTAAAGAGAAAAGCCAAGAATAGCACAGGTGCCTTTCATTTTTCTGAGTGGCTGGCTCTCTCACAAGTTTGCTTGAACGTGACTAATACTCCTATGATCTGTAAGATTGTAGAACTGTGGCTTGATTTTGGTACATTCATTCCTGGCCTTTTTTTTACATTCAGTATTATTTTTGCTAATAAACAAAATATTGCATGTGTGTATGTGTGTGTATAAATAATAATATTGCCTAGGGGCTAAAGCCCCCCCCCCAAGTTTACTAGAGTTATCCTGTGAAAAGACTGTTATTAACTGTAATTTGATTGTAAACCAACTTTTTCTAGCTTGGAACATTATACTTGTATTGAGACTGCAATTCCCAAAATACTAAGCTGGCATGAGCCATTCCTTTGGGAAATGGATGGGGTTCAAGTAGGAACTGAACATTATACACAGACTCTTTATTAGGGAATTTGGTAACCAGAATCTTGCTTACAGATCTGGAGTTCTTTTTTTTTTTTTTTAGGTCTGAATCTGAACCACCAACTTCTCCAGGTATGCTAAATAATTTGATATTGAGGTTGCTCTATAGGGAATATACATTCATGCACACAAAATGAAAATCAGTTCATAATTGTGCAGCAATTTTAGACAGAGATTCTTATGCAGATCTATAACAAGAAAACTGTTAACAAGAAAACTTTATTTAGTCACTGAATCTTTTCTAGAGTGGAATGAGTCTTGCAGTGGTTTACCACTCCTTAACCCGTGGCAGGAAACCTATGGTCTTCCAAAGTTGTATTCAAGTTCCATGAAACCCAGTTACCATGGTGAATGATGCAAGTTATACTTTCAGTTTGCACATCAGCAGTTCTCAGACTTTGTCACAGCATTCCTTAAGTTGGTGTCCTCCAGGTGTGTTGGACTTCAACTTTTAGCAGTTTTATTGAGTATTATAACAATGATTTTTTTTACTGGGCGTTGTTATGTTCAAGTCATCTTTAGCAGATCCTGCAGAGGGCATACTTTCATTCTAAATTTAAATTAGTTTCAGTCTTACTTAATTATCATGTCTCCTAAAGAAAGAATCCTATAAAGATCTCAGCATTGACATAAAATTCCATTCACCATGATTATTTGCTAGTGATGATTATTAGCTATAGTGGTGCAGTGGTTAAAATGCAGTATTGCAAGATAATTCGGCTAACTAAGCCTTCTACCCTTCTGAGGTTGGTAAAATGAGGACCCAGATTGTTGGGGGCAATATTCTGACTCTGTAAACTGCTTATAGAGGGCTGTGAAGCAGTATATAAGTCTAAGTGCTATTGCTATTATAGATACGATATTTGTTTGATGAACTGCAATATGAACACATGTTGCATGGATCATGGTTCCATTCCCAATGTTGTGCAAGGCAGGCACCATCTTTGAAAGGAGACTAAATTGGAATATACTTGAGTGGTAAAAATTAGTACGTATGATATATGTGGAGTAATCAAACACATTCTTAAACCACTGGTGGAAAAAGCAGTATGGGACATAAATAAAGCATCCCATGCTGTGTCAGTCTTCAAAGACATTATAATGGGGTAATTTTAACTGTGGGATATAATCTCCAAAGACTACCTAATGATAAAACTTTTCTATCATTATCATATTGTCTTTGACCATCATAGAACCACTTTGGCATCTTTGCCAAAAGTTAGGGCTATTTTATTTTACTAGATCCTCATAAAAGTAACAGATTTCAATTTGTAGGATTTTTTAAAAAATTTTTTAGGAGAACCGGGTGTAAAAGACATGGATATAGAATTAAATAATTTTGATGACAATTTTTTTGGGAGTGCTACTACCACTGTCTACATTTTCTTTTTACTTTAAGTCTATCAATTATTGACTAAAATTCCTTTTCCCTAATTTAGATGAGAAGATGATATTATGATTGTTATTGTTATTATTATTATTATTATTGAAGATGATGTGTTTAAATAACAAATAGTCAGAAATAGTCAGGGATATAGCAAAATATTTGTATCTATCTTTGATACAGATTATATGTTGAGGAAGTGGTTCATTCAATGAAATAATAAGGGATTCTTTACAGTTTAACTAGAGAAAATTTCTTCTAAAGACAATCTGAACATGAATAAATCACAGTGGACTGGATTCTCAAAAGAACTTCAGTGAATGGCTAAAGTGGAGATCTGCATATGTGCCCCTAGTGTAATGTCCAGCAAATGGATAGTTGGTAATGTCTATCACCTATTACTTGTACTATGTAGTTTTTGCAGCCTCCTATCATAAATATGGATTGACAGCTGTATGGAAAAAGTTGGGGGCTCAGCAGCATGTATAGATATATAGATTTTGTGGAAAACAGAACTCAACTGTGTTGAGAATACAGAATTAACAATGGGTAAATTCAATAGGATGATTATGGTGGCTTTAGATGGTGAATATTTAGAATAGAACTGGTTCCAGTAAAGGTTAAGTCTCTCTGATAAAATAAAGATGTGATATACTATGTTTAAATTAAACAAGATTGAAGTGGTATAAAGCAAACCTTGTACAAAGTGTGATTCTTAATAGCAATAGCACTTAGACTTATATACCGCTTCACAATGCTTTACAGCCCTCTCTAAGCAGTTTACAGAGTCAGCATATTGCCCTCAACAATCTGGCTCCTCATTTTATTGATCTTGGAAAGATGGAAGGCTGAGTGAGTCCAACCTTGATCCGGTGACAATCGAACTGCTGAACTGCTGGCAACCGGCAGTCAGCAGAATTAGCCTGCAATACTGCATTCTAACCACTGCACCACCAGGGCTCTAATATAATATGTAACATTCATTTCAAAATCGCAATTGAAGACATAACAGGTATAAAAAAAGGTATAAAACACTATCTCTCTGAGGAAGATGGGTTGTTCAAAAATGTGAAATATGAGTAAATAAAACAATTATTTAGCTGAAATATCAGTTGACAGCTCTGGTTCGTATTTGTGTATATAATCACAGTCCGGAAAGGTGCCCTTTTGTGGTTTATCCATTCCCTAACACCTTAGATATTCCATGCTGTCTTTCTCTTCGCTCCATCCCTGATACCAGTGCCTTCTGTCACTCCTTGCAGAACCTTCTGTAAGCCGATGGGTGAAGACTGTCCTTGAAGAACTGGCGGATGGCAAAGTGGTGTCATCCCGTGTGCAGGAGGTGGGGCGCCAACATTGAATGATGCTGCCTTTCCTATAGCAGTGTTGGCGGCACAATGAGATGTTGATGATGAGAAAGAGGGGAAGGGAATTAGAAGCTCTGGATGAGTTTTTTTTTTAATTGGCCTGCAAATAAATGAGCCTTTCATTTTTTTTGCCTAGATATCTGTTGATTGTGACTTTTTGAATTATTTGAAGTCCTTAAATTTTATTAAATTAAATTAAATTTCTCAATTAAAAACACAATGCATCATAATGTGTCTTCTTTGGTTCTGTATTAGTACAGGTAGTCCTCAAAATTAAACCACTCATTTAGTGACCATTTGAAGTTACAATGCACTGAAAAAAGTGACTAATGATTGTTTTTCACATTTAACTACCCTTGCAGCAGCATCAAGCTCACATGATCAAAAACCAGACCCTTGGACACTGACTTATAGTTATGACGGTTGCAGTATCCTGGGGTCATGTGATCATCTTTTATGACCTTCTGAGGTCAAGGGGAAGCCAGATTCACTTAACAACTGTGGCAAAAAATTCACTAAACAATTATCTAGCCTGGCAACAGAAATTTTGGACTCAGTTGTAGTCATTAGTGGAGGACTATCTGCATAATCTGAATCATGAAGCATTAGAATATCTATTTTTGGGGAATCAATGGATCCATGTATTAAGAAATATAAAATATGATTTAAAAATGAAATGAAATAATCAGAAAATACTATTTCCTGTTTATTAGACACACTAAAATGCTTAAAAGGGATGAACATTAAATTTTTACGTTGGTGTTACGAGAAATTTGAAAATCAATGATTTGGTGTTATCCACTTATATCTTTGTTTTGCCTTCATATTACTATATATATATGTTGCTATAATTATGGGGAAAGATATTATAGTTAAGAACATCATTACATTCTGAACTATATTCCTAAAACAGATTTTATTATTTCATGAAAAGCTTTGGCAAAGAGGATTATTTTACATATTTGGAAAGTAATTTACTCTCCTGATTTTAAGCTGCAGGATACGAGACTGTTTTTGAAAAGTCTGCAATTCTAAAAATGAGAAGGTGACACAGGATATTGCTTCATTGTCTAGATTTAATGATCAGTTTAAGAATTAATTTTATGTTATTATTTATAGTAATTATATGGATCTTTTTTCAGTCATTCATTTTTTTCTTTCTATTTTGTCATATTTAGTTAATTTTAGTCACTGCAGCATGGTTTAGGTTTTCTTTCTTCATTAAATTTTTTTAGTCTGTTGGTGATGCACAGTATGATTATTTTTTATTTCTCTCTTTAAAAATAAATTGTTTAAAACAATTGTCTTCAAAAACCAATTGCCTTGTCTTGCCTGGGAAAAAAAAGCTGCTAGTGTTTTTTTAAAACAAAAAAACTGGGAAAAATGTTCCAAACGAGGGTTTGCCGATTTTCTGTTTCTTCTGCCAACAAGGAGTTTTGCACGGTTCTGCTTTCTGCTATTTTTGTTACTTTGGGAAGGAGGCAATTCCCCTACTCTATCACAATGTTGTATATTCTGTGGAGTGCATCTACGTACTGCTGATTACAGCCATTTGCTGCCATTTTCTTGCTATTTTAATTGGGAACTGGGATAAAAATGACAAAGTTTTGCTAGTATCCCCTTGCTAAATCGAGTGACTAAAAGATGAGTAAATCTCACCTACAAATGGGATGGGCCAGGATGAAATGTTAGCTCTCTCCTCTACCTCATATATCTGTCAGCTCGATTAACTTTCGATACAAGTCTGACAGATTTCCAGAAGATTAGTAGACTTGTGTTCAGCAATAGCTCCAGTAATAGTTTACCAATGCTAAACACCATAGCACTGGCAACCTGTCTTCTGCACAATATGGATATGAATAAAACTCTCACATCTTTGCACAAGCCCAAACTTTCCACACAAGAAGAGAGGGTAGAAGCATAGAAGCAATCTAGAAGTAAGGAGAAATTTCCTGACAGAACAATTAATCAGTGGAACAACTTGCCTCCAGAGGGTGTGAATGCTCCAACACTGGAAGTTTTAAAGAAGAGATTGGGCAATCATTTGTCTGCAATGGTATAGGGCAGGGGTCTTCAAACTTGATAGCTTTAAGACTTGTGGACTTCAACTCCCAGAATTCCACCTCTAGTCATGTTAGCTCAGGAATTCTGGGAGTTGAAGTCCACAAGTCTTAAACTTGCCAAGTTTGAAGACCCTTGGTATAGAGTTTCTGCTTGGGCAGGGGGTTGGACTAGAAGACCTCCAAGGTCCCTTCCAACTGTCTCATTCTGTTATTGTAGAAGGTTGTTGTTCTTCTGACAAACTGGGTGATACTATGTGAGAAAGGAAGTCATGCAAATCAACCAACTCTGCCATTACATTGTTCTGTAGTAAAGCTCTAAGAATATGACTTCTCACAAGCCTGTAAGCCAGAGAAGCACCTGCCATGATTTTCTATCAATTGAACAATTGGAAGAACGCACATTATATTTTAATCCATTGACTCTATGTACATTATCACTATGCATTTATTTGGGAGGTCTGTGGCTCAGGAGTTTTCTGCCTTTTTATGCAGAAGATCCTAGCCAAGATCCCAAGATTGGTATCTTGGCTAAAACAATCTCAGTTTGTAGGTGAAAGGTGGTTTGCCTCATGGTAAGAGAGTCACTGCGTTCTGAGTACACCAGACTTTTCAAATGGCTACTCCCTATTGTAATTGAATTATAGCTGCTTGCTGGTAATTCTGGGAATTGTGTTTTCAATATGTATGGAGCACATGAGGTTAAAAAGAATATTAGACTGAATAGATTAATTGTCTGACTTGATATTTTCCATATTTCTATGAAAACAATTTTATGGTTGGGCAATGAACACTTCTAAAAGGGTATTTTATATTGAATATGTTTGACAGTCAAATTAGGTTTGTGTTAGAGTCAGATGTATTTAAACCTGAGCTGATGTAGGGAAGTTTATATCAACTTCCCTACATATAACCACTTCTAGCCACAAGATGGTGGTAGAGGCTATATAATCAGATCATCGTTGGTGTTTAAATTCTGACTGCTTTAAATATCAGAACAGACAATTTAAATTGTTAAAATTAACCCTTGAACCTGTAGTCTTCTATGAATTTATTTGTAGCCTTAAATCTAAGCAATTATATTGAAGACCATAGTCATATGCAAGGGTATTCAGGGATTTTTATTTCTTAAGAATGTGAAAGAGAACCTGATATCAGAAGGGAAAATTAGAAATGGTTCACATCAATTGCTTAGGCCCTAGTTAGTAATGGGAGCACAAAAAACTGAACTACCGTAGCCATTTTAGTGCACTTTGATATAGCCTGTTCCTACTGAAAAATAGGTAGTGTAGGGCTGAAAATTATTCCATGTATCATCACGAGGTGGCAGTGCGCCTATATGGGAAAATTAAGGGAAATGAGCTAAGCTACGTTTTGCACAGTTCTCCAGTTAGGGGAGCAAGAGGGTTAAGAATATATTTCACAAACCACCTTCACAACATGTCAAAGTGAATTAATTCAGGGCCAGATTAGACCAAAGTCTGATTCAGAAACAACAATTACCCTGTTTCTTTAATCACTATTATTATTACTGTTACTATCGCTATTACTATTATCTCTTTTATTCATTAAACATGAAACTCAGTCAACTGAACATTTAAAAATGTATCACAAATACCAATGACTGGCGCTGATGATTGATACAGGTTGCTGCCAGCATCCTAGGTATCAACCAAGTATCTTCTTAAAATATATGATGTTCCGAGTAGCACAATTTTTTTGCAGTTCTGTTGGTGTTATTGCAGGAAGCTGCAATTTCTCGGTGTATTTTGTAAAATTCTTTGACATGGTACTAAGTGCCCCAATGACAGTGGGTATCACTGTTACCTGTTTCATCTATAATCATGTAGTTTCGATGGCCTGGTCACTATATTTCGTGATTTTTTTTCCAGTTCTTTTTCTTCAACTCTGGCATCTCCTGGTAGACTGATATCAATAAATTGTATGTTTCGGTTTTCGACAAGAGTGATATCTGGCATGTTTTGTGTCAAATGATGACCCACCTGTTGTTGTTGTTATATTATTATTATTATTATTATTATTATTATTATTATTATTATTATTATTATTATTATTATTATTATTATTATTATTATTATTATTATTATTATTATTATTATTATTATTTTCTAATAGCTAAATAGCAGAGTTGGTGGAAGAGTGCAATTCAATCTGGGGGCCCTGACAGGAAAAGAAATTAAATAAAGTGAGGTCTGTCCAGAATTTTGTATCTCCTTACTGGGGATAATGAGAAAGAAGTTTCTAGGCCAGTGATGATGAACCTTTTTCTTGTGATATGCGTGCACGCCGGCACCCACAATGCAATGTGCCCTGCGCCCCTGCGCATGCATGCACACCTCCCACCCCCTTACCTGCACTGCGCATGCGCACGCCTCGCAGCTGATTCTCGGCCCGTTTTGCAGAAGTGCTGAAACAGGCCCGTTTTCAGCCTCCCAAGGCTACAGAGGTTTCTCTCGAGCCTCAGGGAGGGTGAAAATGGCCTTCCTCGGGCTCCAGAGGCCCTCCAGAGACCGAAAACAGGCATTTCCAGTATTTCTGGAAGGCCCATTTTTCAGCCTCCCGAGGCTGCAGAGGCCTCCCTCGAGCCTCTAGGAGGCTGAAAAAGGCCTCAAATGGGCCTCAAATCAGCTGGAAGGCGCGTGCATGCGTAGTGCAGGTAAGTTTGGCAGGGGCTCGCGTGCCCGCACAAATGGCTCTGTGTTCCACCTGAGGCACGCGTACCATAGGTTCTCCATCATGATTCTAGGCCATTGTAGGGCTCTCTAACTGTTGCAGAATTAGGATTTTTATGAACCTGCCTGGAAATTTCTCAGAAATGTTTTTCATATGCTCAGAAGGCATGTAGTTTTCTATTTTATTCCCAGTGCTTGAGAATTTATTTGGAACTTTCCTTGGTATGTTTTTGAGTTTATTTTATTGCTGGAGAGGACAACAGGAATCTTGCAGTTGTGATGGTTATAGCTGTATATCTTTCCATTAATGTTGGAGTCTCTTTGACTGCCCATGTTTGTATTTTGAAAAGCTATTTTTCCTTGGGAGTCAAAGGGAGGGTAAGTAGGCAGAGAGGCTGCAGACTATGGAGAGATTATTTCAATTAATCTGACATTTGAACAGACAGCTTGCCCATCTTGTAATTAAATAAGAACATGGTTATCCCATTCCATTCATAAACATTTCATGATTTTTTTTGTCTTTAGAGAAGCCAATTCATATTTATCACATTGATGAAGAGCTGGTAGAAAATATTTATTTATTACAGTGTTATCTTGCCTCTAAAACTTGTTATAACTATAACAAGTTCTATAACTGTTTCCCACAACAACATCCTCTGAAATGGGTTGCGCTGAGAGAAAATGACTAGCCCAAAATCAGTCAGCTAACTTTCATGTCTAAGATAAGATTTGAATTCACAGGCTCCTTGTTTCTCGGCCAGTACCTTAACCACTACATCTCTCACATCTGAGATGGCTGAGAGATAAGAATTCATTGACTTTGGAAAATTTTAGGTGCCCCATTGCTATTTTAATTTTTGACAAAGAAAAAGAGATCAGTCGCCTATTTTTGTATGGTATATTAATTGTATTAGGAAGCAAGGACAAATTATAGGTGTCTCCTTCACTTTTATTAGTCTTGGTGAAGAAGCTTAACAAAAAGATTTGTCTTTTGTCAGAACAGCCATGAATCCACAAAGGAGCAAGGGAGAGCTCAGTCACAATGGCTTACAGAGGAATAGCTTATCTGCAAGAACCATGACAGTCCAGATTTCATGAATCCCATTAATACTTACCTGGGAATAATCTCCTTTAAACATGATGGAATTCCATTCCAAGTAAATCCACAGTGCTTTCCACACTGCACCGTTTTTATCACCCAAATTCGGAGGAACTCTTTTAAACAGACCCACAGTGTTCTTCACTGTACCCAGTCTTCAAAATTTGGGAATTGCACATGAATCCTTCAGCTGACCTGTGAGAGAGCATTAAAGAGTGGCAATTGTCTCACCTAAATCTTGGCTGTTCTTTCATGATTTATGGTCATCATGCTTGATAAAAGGAAGGAAATTTACCTTGATACTTTCACCCCACGGTTTAAAAGAATAGTGAAATGTGAATGTCTTGTTAGCATACCACTTTGGCTAAATCTCAGTTGAGGGCAAGAGATAAAAGAAGATTCCTAGGAGGCAAGAAAATGGTCTAAGTTCTGTGGAGTTAAAATGTTTTGGCTGAAAAATCAGACTTGCAACATTTTTGCTTGTGCTGTAACCGAGCTGGAAATAAATGGGCTCGGCTGCTTGTCATGCCATCAGAAAGCACAGAACTGATTCTGGAACACAATATATATGTGTGCAGGAGGAACATACTCTTCCAACCAATTGTCCTTCAGATGTATCATGAGTGCATCTTCCAGAATATCTTGACTGAATGCCCACCAGTTTCAAATTTCTACTGTTTTGACTCTAAGAAATTAGGAAGAAGAAATTAAAAAGGACAAAGATGATACAAGGCAAACTGAGAATGTCCATCTTATATGAAAGCCATAATTTTGGTGACAGTTTGGTGAAGACCCTCTTATGACTTCTAGTCCATCAAGGATCTGAGGATAAAGGAAACAATTTTTTGATGATAAACATCTGGAGGGCCAGCTTAATGTAATGGTACCAGATGAGAAACCGGGAGATTGTGGGTCCCATCATAGGTACCAACCCAGCTGAGTAATCTCGAGCCAGTCACTCTCTCTAGGCCTAGGAAGGAGGCAATGGCAAACCATTTCTGAAAAATTTGCAGAGAAAACTGCAGGGACTTGTCCAGGCAGTCACCACAACATTGACTTGAATTCATAAAATTAAAATCAGACAGAAAAAAATATGAGATTATTTGTTCCATCCCTAATCATTCCAGATGTTGGGCATCCCTAAAACTGATGCCCAACATCTGGAAAATTGCTATCCTTCTGCATCAGTAAAATCAAATAAGCACAACTATAAGCACAGCAATGGAGGTAATGGCAATTTTCAATGTAGCCTATTTGGGGAAAAAAAACCCCTCCAATTCAGCATTCAAACCATATTTCTGAATATGTGGGACTTTAGACTCAACCTTGAAAAATGCCACATGCTTTCTGCCTCAACAGATGAATGAACTAGTTTGCATTTCTTCCACGAAGGGGGAAAAACACTAATGAAATTCTGAACCAATACAATGATGTCCTTCATCTCCCTACCTCAGCCAAGCGTTTGCCACTTTCCATAGCAGCTGCAGTTTCTGCATCTCACTGAGTTGTGATTTGTGCTTCGGTCTGGTACTGTAGTTTGCTCTATAAGTGTAATCCACTGAAGTCTCTTTTTTCCTCGACCTTTGTGAGACCTCAGTAAAAAGAGAGAATGGCTGGAAGCAGAGGGCCTTATGGTGGTTTTGTGATATTTGCAAATACAGGTTGTCCTTGATTTACAATTGGTTCCCTTAACAATCTCATTTGCTTAATGACTGATGCAAAAGAGTTTGTAAAATTGGGTCAGTCTTGGTTTATAATGGGCAGGTTCCTTCATGGTTTTATGTTGAAGACTACCTTTGGTTACTTTTCTATGACCCCTGAACCAGTTATGGATGGGACTGCAAGAAATCTTTAACCTCAAAATATGTTTGTGCATGGAGGGATGGAGGAGGTAGCATTAAAAAAAAAATGGTGATTTTTCTACACAAGTCTTCATTGGCCAAGAATGAAAGGGCAGTTCTCATAACTGCCCTCGCTAAAGGAAAGCACAACACCTGTATATCAGATCAACCACAGTGAAGGCTTTTCATTTCCAGTGTAAGGTATAATTGACAGTTTGGGCTTCTGAGACAAAACTTTGGCATCAGAAACCCAACCCAGAAAAAAGCGAATTGCTGAGAGCGTTTCCAAAGACAGGCCTGTCCCTGCCTGCCAGGATTTCCTTTTGCAATTGCACATGGAGAGGGAACCTGGGTAATGGGTGTGGGACCCAAGCTGCAACTCATAAGCAGAAAGGAATAACTTTGCAAATTAATATTTGCATTGACAGTTTGCTTTGCTGTCAGCACATTGCAAAATTTATTTCTAAATACATATTTAAGGTTGCAGATCTATACACTGAGATAAAATGTTTTACAACACACAAAGTACAGTACTACTTCATGCTGGATATGTTGGCATGTTTGAGTATTCTTGTTGGGAGTGTGCATAGTTGAGTGTTCCCCCATAAAATGATACAAGCTCACTGAAACTTAGTGTATCAACAAGAAGGCAGGGCAAGGACCCTTCATCCTAGTTTTGTTCTAGTGCTGAATCTATTTAGAGGACAATGCAGAGCTTGCATATCATTTATTTTTCCCAAACTTTGATATGGTACCATTTATTGATGGTTTCAAGATGGCTTGAAAACATTCAATTTCAAGAAAACCAACAATAAATACATGCCAGACCAATATACATAAAACTGAATAAAAAGATATTTCTTAATCACTTAAGTACACAATGCAATTTAGTACCGTAATGATTTAAATTGACATTTCCTTAGTTTTTGCTGTGGTCATTGTCTTCAACTTTCTTTTCCCAATTATGATTGTTGGTCCTCTATATTATCCACTGAGACCGGATAGAAACCGACACAGAAAAATTTGGCAACATTCACAAAAATCTAATTTATCTAATGTAGATTCCTGTGATATTCAACCCATCTATCTATCTGCTTTCCACCTTCCACCTTACCCACTTCACTGGCTAGTAATGAGATCCCCAGTGTGGCAGATTCCAAAGTGAATGGCAGTCTGAATGCAATCTCTATGAATTTACATCGACCTGAAGCCCTGTATTTTATTGGTATTTAACTTTCATATACTGAATATGCTATTCAGGTGATGAGGTTCAACACATTTGGAGAAGATCAAGTTGTGGAAAGCTACAACAGGTTGAGTTTGCACAACCTTCTAAAAGGATTCCTCTATGTTCTGTCTTAGACCTAGTACTCTTCAACACCTTCATAAATGATTTAGATGAGGGGGTAGAAGGGGAACTCATCTAATTTGCAGACTACGTTAAACTTGGGCAAATAGCCAACACTATAGAGATAGGCTCAAAATCCATAAGGATCTTGCGAAACACTGGGCCCTTTTGAACAAAAGACAATTTAGTGATGAAAAAAGTAAGCTGCTTCAGTTAGGCAATAAAAATAAAGCACACATGTAGAATAGATGGTACCTGACTCAACAGATTATAAGAAGGCTCTAGGTGTCCCAGTGGACAACCACTTAACTGTGAGCCCAGCAGTGAGCTGCAGTTGCCAAAAAAAGCCAATGAAGTCCTAGACTTCATCAACAGAGGGATAGTATCAAGATCATGTGAAGTGATGGTACCACTTTATACTGTGCTAGTGAGGCCGGATTTGGAATACTGTGCCCTGCTGTGGTCACTACGATACAAAAATAAATAAATAAATGCGGAGACTCTAGAAAGAATGAAGA
Organism: Notechis scutatus; assembly: GCF_049901735.1. Lineage (NCBI taxonomy): Eukaryota > Metazoa > Chordata > Lepidosauria > Squamata > Elapidae > Notechis > Notechis scutatus. The sequence continues at coordinate 94,387,676 of NC_142025.1, read as the reverse complement.
GAAGAGCAACAAAGATGACAAAGGGTCTGGAGCCTAAACCAATTAGTGGTTGTAGGAATTATGTATCTCTAATCTAACAAAGAGGGTCATTAGGGATGATATGATAACATGATATGATGATATGATAACAAAGAGGGTCATTAGGGATGATATGATAACAATATTCCATACTTGAGAGACTGTTATAGAGAAGAGGAAATCAACCTATTCTCCAAAGCACCTGAGGGCAGAACAAGAAGTAATTGGTGGAAGATTGTTCAAGAGAAATGCAACCTAGAATTCAGGAGAAATTTCCTGATAGCGAGAACAAATAATCAGTGGAATGGCTCACCTCCAGGAGTTGTAGGTTCTCCTACACTGGAGATTTTCCAGAAGAAATTGAACATTTATTTGTCTGGAATGGTAAGGGTTTCTGGACTGGACTAGAAGACCTCCAAGGTCCCTTCCAATTCTGTTATTTTACATTCTGGCAACAGCATATGTTCATGCACTTTTCTTGGCATTAGCTCAAAAATGCTTTGTCACTGCCTTCTTCTGGGATGTTTTGGGGTCCTAATATAACCCAAAGCCCTGGAATTTCTTAGTATATCCCTACAAGTACAAACCACAAACAACCTGCTGATGTTCTGAACCCAGACAAAATCAGCCATGTTTTAGTCACCCATTAACATGTAACATCTTAGATGAAGCTAAAATACAAATTGGTAATTTGTGGGTCATTGACTTGTAGGAGCTCAGCCAATGTTCACCATGTTGTATGAATCAAACAATCAAATAGTTCATTTGCACATAAGTGAGTACAGCAGTTGGGCTCCATGAACCTGGGTTTGTTTAGGATGTTGTTCAATGTAGGCCAATGAAAGACATGCAAATGGTGAGAAATATACTATTTTATTCTGGAGTACTTCATATCCCTTGGTATTTTGAACTGCTAAGCAGCAGTACTGTTAGGGTAGCCAACTTTAGGACAGAAAGTCTCATGTAAACAAGTTTAATATGACCCAAAGTCAATACTGCTATTTAATGAATGAATAATGTGATTAATATTGCTAAGTATATGGATATGTTGTTCTAATGATTGAACAAAGATATTCTCAAAGTAACCAAACTTTAAATGGTAGAAAAATTACTCCTCTGATTCTGGTTTAGTGAATACTGCCATCCGTCTGACCCTCATTATAACTGCCCCATGGAGCTGTTGTTTTGCAAAACCCAAGTGCTGTGTACAGGAAATGCAGGAGAGAAACAGGTAATGGAGCCTCCTTGACAAGTTTCCAGTGAATTAAACCCTTTGAAAGGGCCCTTAAGAAAAGGGTGGGGTGTGGAAGGTTTCTCTAGGCATTGGGCAGGGTTGCTGTTTGCACACACCTCACCCAAAGTGTATGTTTGAAAATCTGCTGCTGTTTAGCCCCGAGGGTGCCTAAAGCACTGTGGGTGGGAGCAGTCTCAGTTTCTCGCTCTCCCTGTTTTCCACCGTCTTTGCCAAGCCCTGCAGGAACCACTGAGGGTTGGAACCAAGGCTGTAGACTGAGACACACCCTGGATTCTGCTTTGTCAGTGAAATATCTCACTGGAGACAAAGAACAAAGAGACAAAGCCTTGGAGGAACAGGCTCCTTCTTGTTTATAAGGTCAAGAGGTAGCCCCACTACTTTTATATCCTCTGGGCCCCTCGTCCACAATGGCCATAAGTTGTAAAAAGGAAAGAGGCCAAGGAAAAAGAATTGTCTTTCCTTTAGACCTGGGCCAGTCCTACCATTAGGTATAATAAGGTAGCTGCCAGGAAGACAGAGTGTGGAAGATAGAGGCAATGTTTTAGAAGAGAGCTTGGTATCTGCCACATGATTTGCCCCATCTCTCCTATATTATCTTGTTTTGATGAAGCATTTGATGGATGATACTATGTCACCAATTATCAGCCCATTAAGTTGATGGGAATAGGAATCCAATGTCATATAGATCAATACTATCCTTAGTGTAAAGCTATCCTAATAGAATCTTGCTGGTCTGAATGTGTTTCTCCCCTTCTCCCCCTTTACCTTGGTGAGAACTAGGGAGGGTCTTGTCTGAGCTGTTTATTCATGTTACATTCCTGCCCCAGACTCAGATTTTTGTGTGTGTGACCATTGTCTATACTCTGATTCTTACTTCTGTCTCCAAAGCTTATTCTCCCAACCCACTACAAATAAGAATAGGTTGCAGACTTGTTGGCTTTTGTATATGAGTAGGAAGGCAGGATATCACCTTGTCCTTCAGCCTTGATAGCAAAATGGTTCTGACTAAAATGTAAGCTCTTGTTCTAAATGTTTTTTTTTTAATCATCATTCTTCTTCTCAACAGAGGACTGTTCAAAAGAGTGTGTTGCTCAGAGTGGTAAATACTCCCTTCTAGCACCATGACAAGAGGCACACTATCCCAAATTATTTTGGCACAATAGGCAGGGAAAATCCTCTAAAACGTTGATAACGAACCATTTGCTGACATTACATATTTCATGGTGCCAAAATTAGTTGCCTAAAGCATCCACCTCATTTGAACTAAATCACAGGTAGCTCCAAAAGTAACTTACCTGGCATTCCACCAGAGATTTATATATTCAAGGTGGTCCATTAAAGTAAGTCAAATAACAGGGCCAGTGCAAAAAAACCAAAAAAAACCCCCACCTTGCAGATCACCAGGGCTAATAGGCCCATGCAACTGATCTTGTGTATTGCAGTAAAGCTCATCTATTTTCTCAATGAACTTGGTGGCCTACATGACAAGAATAATAGATGTGTGTTGATCTTTCAATGGTCACTGGTCACATCTAACAAAGAACCAGTTAAGTTGCATGGAGCTCAGAGATTATTCTTGGTGGTTCCTAATCAAATCCAATTTCTAAATGCTTCCACACTTTCCTGCAAAATCATTTGACAAGCTTATAACTTTGCATATAATTCACACAAATACTTGCTTGGGTTCAGTCATTTAGGTTTTTAAAAGACAGAACCCTTTGGATCTCTCTCTCAGTGAATCTTATATTTCTTCTGTATTGCCCAGCCTTGTACCTTCAGTTATAAGGGCTTACAATTCTTATAAACCATAGCCAGCGTGGCTAAAAACTATTAGTATGAAGTTCACACCAGCGTGTTCTATCTTCCTCTTTCTTTAACCAAATCTTTCTTCTCTTTTATTACGCTCCCCCTCTCTCCTTCTCTCTGTTTTCTACTGACTTCCTAGACTCATGCAATCATTTTGTCATGGCCATGGTCAGCATCACAGCAAAAAAGGAAAGAGATGTTACTTTTTCATGAAATTGATGAAGAATATTGGAATGTTATACAAAGGGGAAAAACATTCCAGTCCAGAAATGTCCCTGTTCAGGATTCTGTGCATTTGCTGTTCCACCTACCTATTTCCATTGCTATGGAATAAAAGACACCTGCTTTTCTAATAGACCAATAGATTACTATGAGCTTGAATTGAAGACCATTCATCACAAGGCCATTTGTGAAAATCCCATTTGTTTTATATGGTTGTCTGGAATCTTCTCCTAAGAAGAGAAATATAATGTCATTTTAATATAATGTAAGCACATTATTCATACTTTCGACTGGGACCTTGGAAATCGGATTCAAGCAGTGGTGAGATTCAAAATTTTTTACTATCGGTTCTGTGGGTGTGGCTTGGTTGGCGTGGCAGGGGAAAGATACTGTAAAATCTCCAGTCAGAGTTGGTATTTGCTGGTTCTCCGAATTACTCAAAATTTTCGCTACCAGTTGTCCAGAACTGGTCAGAACCTGCTGAATACCACCTCCAGATTCAAGGCACTTCTACTCAATCACAGAACCTGCAGGGCACTTTTGGACCAGCCATCCCACCCTTTCCTACACACAGTGTCTTGGATGGAGAGAAAAGGAGGAGAATTCCTATGGATGCTTCTTTGAACTTCCAAGGAAAAGGCCTGATATAAATTTAGTGATAAAGAAATTCATATTTCCCCCCTCTTCAAATGTGAAGAATGAAATTGCAAATTCTGTTAAAGGATAATAGATGAGGGTTGTATCTTAAGTTGTGGTTTAAATATCTCCAACTCAGGTTTGTGGAGAACAGAAACAAAATATTGTGCCAAGGCCATATTTGTGTAATCTGGATGCATCTTTGGTTTTAACTTTCTATAAGATGTCAAGTCTTTAAAAGCAATAATTCATTCTACTTCCTTGGCAGCTTGTAATTTCTATTATGTTTGCAAGAAACATTGTATTCAATGTTGTATATAGTTTTTCATGTATATACAGGAACAAGTACCTTTCCTGGGCTTTTTATGCCATTATCCTTAATACGTATTTTGAGGATATAGAAAAGGAAAGAACTTTCTGGGGAATTTGAGCATATTTTTTTCCTTAAAGTGCAGAAATGGTCAATATGCAGATTTAACAGGCAACTTAGAAAAAGTAAAATATCAAGAGCCTGTTCAGAATTAAGCATATAGTTCTAAAAGATGCTGCTGCTTTAGGAACTACATGATAGGTCCCCTAATTTTCATGTAGTAATAAACTTTCTGCTGCATCAAAAGCTCACCTGATTGCATTTTCATTTTTTAAAAAATAAAAACGTATGTACCTAAATCATCCTTCCATGAAAGAAAGGCATAATTTAATTTTCTTTCCAACATGCTTGTTTTCTATAAGCAGAGACAACATATTCCAGCATTAGGGAAGAATTGCCAGTCAAACCATTCCTGACCCCCATGGCTCCTCATTTATTGATTTTCCAAAGTAGAAGGTTGTGTTCCCAAAGAAGGACAGTGCATTTTAATGATGGCACATTTCTGTCAAACAGGCAGTCTCTAAGTTTAGCTGACACTTCTGTTTTTGCAGAACATGCCCCAGCTTAGACACTGATTAATGGGAAGAGTTGGGTGCTTTCTCTGGGAGAGGATTCCAGAGCCCTGCCCAGGGTGTTCCTTTTCTTTCAGGTCTTGCCAAAGTGATTAAGCAGATGGAAAGCGATATTTGTATAAACCTGAGGGATATGCCGCACCCTTTATGAACCATGATTTTAACCATATAAGGAAGCAACTTGCAGCATAGGCATTTTTGTAAGGAGAGCCTGAGCTGTCGGAAATTATCTAGGTCAACAGATAGTCTAACTTTGTTAAAATGTGAGAAATATTTTATCTGGAACCAGCTAAATATATGTCTGATCTTGGGGTCCAGTTCCTGCTTGGTTTTGGCCTCTTGTAATAGCTGCTTGATCTGGAATCTGCCAGCCACTGAAATTTCCCATAATGCTTTAAAGCAGTGCTAGCATTTGTAAATGATAGGCAGCTCCCCAGATGTAGCTGCCATCACCAGGCTAACCCTTAGCCAAAGTAATTCTTCAGATAGCACAAAGTATACCTAGTACTCCTGGCTGCAGGTTATCAAGGATGGCAAATATTGATTTAGCCTAATGCCACTCCTAGTAGAGCTTAGAGCAGAAAACGAGCAAGAACATGGAGAACTTGGATCTCTGCACATTATGGACTGCAAAAAAATAATAATTGATTGCATTGCTTCTACAAATCTCTAGCCAAACAGTTCTGTTTGACTTCTCATCAGGTTTTCCCCTGATTATGTATTCCAGGAATGACTTAAGATGCTTAGATTAGTTCCCCCACACTTATGCTGCTTGAGAAGTTATAGTTCCAGCACATTTGTAGAATATAAAGTAGGGCAATGAACATCTTGACAATCAACACAAAGGGCCTTCAGCTTTCTAAAATCTCTTATCTTTTTGTTTGGCACACAAGTTACCATTGCATTCTCTCCTCCTGAAAATAGCTAGAAACTGAACCTAATTAATCTATAGTTTAAATAATGGATTTATGTAAGGCAAAGAAACTGTAGGGTCTATATGTATATGAATTGTATGGACCAAAATTGGCTACTTGAGAAGGAGCATATAATGTCAGAAAATGATGGGGAGGTCTTCTACATGCTTGTGCATGACATTCAGCTCTATTATCTTAAAGACAAAGAAGAAATGAAGACATTTCTCAGGGTTGCTGCTGAGTTTTTAGGTTGACAGCATGGGTCACACAGATGCTAGTAACTCTTAACATTGTGGTTCAACAAACATTTGGCCAAAGGTCTAAGCATTTATTTATTTGTTTGTTTGTTTGTTTGTTTTTGCCAACTGCTTACAAGATAATAGGTATAAGTAAAAACATAGTTATGAATACATGGATATATATAAGAAAAATAAAAGAAAAGAAAAGAAAAGAAACAATAGGACAGGGATGGTAGGCATGTTGGTGCGCTTATACACGCCCCTTACAGACCTCTTAGGAAAGGGGTGAGGTCAATAGTAGACAATCTAAGGTTAAAATTTTTAGGGTTTGGTGAAGAAACCACAGAGTCAGGTAGAGTATTCCAGACATTGACCACTCTGTTGCTGAAGTTGTATTTCCTGCAATCAAGTTTGGTGCAATTAACCTTGAGTTTGTATCTATTGTTTGCTCTTGTGTTGGTATGGTTGAAGCTGAAGTATTCATTGACAGGTAGGACATTGCAATGTATGATTTTACATACTATACTTAGATTGGACCGAAGGTGGCATAGTTCTAGATTTTCTAGGTGTAGAATTTTAAGTCTGGTGGCATAAGGTATTCTGCAACGAGTAGAGGAGTGGAGAACTCTTTTTGTGAAATATTTCTGGACTTTCTCAACTGTGTTAATATCAGATACGTAATGTGGGTTCCAGACTGATGAGCTGTATTCGAGTATTGGTCTAGCAAATGTTTTGTATGCTCTAGTTATTAGTGTAATATTACCAGAGAAAAAGCTACGTAAGATGACATCAAAACCTAAGCATGACATCAATAGCCCTATGCCAAATAACTCTTGTTAAGCATATACAACAGTGACCTGAGCTCCATTTTGTCTTTTTCAGAAGGTTCATTTCCCTTTCAAATCATGTCTATTTTGGGGGGGAAATAATGGTTAGTTGACTAATAGTGGTCTGTGCTCAATTCTATTTTCTCAGCAGGTTCTTTGCATGTATCTTTTCTTCTGTTATTTAAATAGTATGGAGTAGCTAGTACATCCCAGCTATATTGCACCAGGGTTGAGCTTTGGGAGCATTTAATCTTTTCTGCAGTTAATCAAAAGGTCATCTCAGTACAGAGATGAGAAATTTTGTGGCCTATCAGATATTGCTCAACTTTATCTCCCAGCAGGTAGCAGAATTGTTGAGACTAAAGTACCAGAAAATATGGACTGCAACCTATTTTTCAGCTTTGTCTTATGTTTACTATAAAGTAGAAAGCATGTAAAATTATACACAACTATTTTCCAGCTGATAGATTTACTTCTGTTTGGCTTCTATGTGTCCAATAGTGCTTTAGATTCATTGTAATCCAAGCCTTATTCCTCTGCAAAGTAGGAGCAACACTTGGTAAGGCAATTTGGTGCTTAGAGCATTATGTCAATACATCCGTAGTTAGGAGTTGTTGTCACCAAGTGGGGATATTTGAAAGGCTGATTATAGGGATATGGAGCTATTTTGTCCCAAAGTTGAAAAGGTGCTTTGGACGTGGCTTTTATACTTGCTCAGCTGTCATTTTTTTCTTTAACTCATATAAATATTGTGGTGGGACTGAATAGCTGCCATGTAAACCAATGGTATCTTCTTTAAGGAGGAACTAACAGTTGCAGACATAGTGGAAGAAAGGATTGCTTTAATCATTTATGATTCTCCTTTACTCTCAGGAGAAAAAACAGGGTTATTTAAAGACAGAAGGACTGAAATGAGCTTAGTTGAAATTTTGGAATTCAAGGTATATAAAGCCAAGCCTTTATAAAATACTTTCAAAGAACTTCAAAAGATCAGTGATCTCTTTCGCAGAAACAGCTGATTCTCTCTTGGTAACCTTTGTTCTAGTCCTTACAAATCTTCAGGGAATAAATATCAAGCTTGTTGCCCTATAATTTTCTCTCTTATCCACTCTTTTATTCTATTCGAGGGTTTCTGCACGAGAACATGCAATGGCTGATGAGTATCTTGAACTGAATGCAACTGAGTGCATGTCAGTCACTTAGAGTAAAATGGTTCAGAACTAGGAAAGCCTCTTTGATCCAGTCTGGATATCTGAATTTTTCTGTCTCTCTGAGGATTACATCTGGGATAGAACATGTGGGGCCATTCAGAGATTGTGGAATGTTTACTCCCAGAAATCCTAACAGGACAGCCAACCATGAGGAATACAATAATACATGGGCAAACAACTGATACAAACTCAAGGTAAACCGCTCCAAACTCGATTGCAGAAAATACGACTTCAGCAACAGAGAGCTAGACAGGAAAATTGTTGCGCCTGGAACGCCCTACCCGACTCCATTGTTGCAGCCTCAGCCCCTCACAGCTTCAACCTCAAACTGTCTAGCGTGGACCTCACCCCATTCCTAAGATGTCCTTAAAGGGGGCGTGCATAAGTGCACCAGTGTGCCTACCGTCCCTGTCTTACTTTATCTGTATTTACTTCTTTTGTTCTTGTTTATGTTCATACCTATACTTGTTATCTTGTACATGTTTGACAAAAATAAATTGTATCATTGTATCATGCCAAGTGTTATAGTTCAGCAGTTTCTGGAGGTCTCTTCTAGCCCATCTCTGAACTTTTAGTTCAGGGGTCCCCAAACTTGGCTCCAGCTGTCTGGAGAATTCTGGGAGTTGAAGTCCACAAGTCTTAAAGTTCTCAAGTTTGAAGACCTCTGTTTTAGTTAGTTTTTAACTGTGTTATCATGTAACTTGCTCTTTGGAGCTGATTATTGCTGGTTTTTATCTTGAGAGCAGCATTGTTCCAAATTAAAATTCGTTCCTACTTAGATTCTTTTTCTTCAAAGTATAGTTTTTTCCCACAAGGAGTAGATGTTGAGTGAGGAGAGACTCCCAAAATGTTTACTTGCCCATAAGGGCTAATTGGAAACTATTGTTGCAAGTCCAGGCTGCTCTTCCATGAGGCATGGAGGACCATGGGCCCATAGAGTTGGTGTATTTTCATCCACAAAGATGCATTCCCTCAAAGGAGTGGAAAGCTACCACACAGCTTGTTGAGTAATTACCGAATTTTTGAGAGAACAATTTGACATGGGTGTAGCTCAGTGGGAAGGAATGCAAAGCCTTGACATCCACGCCTGTCCTGTAATTAATTTTTTTTTGCAAGCTTCAACAAGCTTGATCTGGGCTTGGTGAATGCTAGAGCAAGAAGGCTGAAACAAACAAAACAAGTGAGAAAAATTACATGTTCCTTTCTGACATAGACATGGCTATGATTCAGAAGGATGATATGTAATCCTTTGTATGGCAGGTGGTAAATCCTTTCAGAATACTGGTTTTAGGCATACATCCAAAAGTAAATACACTTATCCCTCATTTATTGCAAGGAATAGTTCCCATAAGAAAGAACATTTTCACAGGGACAGGATTTTTGATAGGAAATTTTATTTATTTCAAACATTTCATGGCTCAAGCTGAATAATAACACTACTCAGTCCACTACCTGGTTCAATTATGTGACTAAAGAGATGATGTGGTTGACTTGCTGAGGCTTAACTTATGATGTGAACCTAGCCAGGCATTGTGATGGTAGACCACAGGTGATACAGCACAATGTTTAATTACAACTAATAACTTGATAGCAAATTATAATTATTCCACCTCAGGTTGAATTCAGATGCTGAGAAATCCAGAACTTTAATGAAACCATACTTCTTCCCAGAAAGATCACAGATTTTGTCATGCAGTGTAGTTTTCTTTCTTCTTTATTCCAGGTAAAAATGGCATGAGACTACAGTGCAATCTCACTCATGTATGAACTGAGCCATTCTTTATTATAACAATGAATGTGATTTTTCAGTTAGCTAGGAGAATGAAGTTTACTATGTTATTATGAATGCTAAGTTAGAGCCCCAAAGCCCCAATCTACATTATCATTTAATAGGTAGGAACCTAGATGATATCTGTAGCTAGAAAGGAAAATTGTTGCACCTCTTAGTAGATAGTGCTGAGTAGGTTTAGATCAGTTTTTTCCCCAATCTCCTCCTTAAATATGTTCTAATTTCTGGCTGCAATTTCTAGGAATTTTTGTTCAAATTTGGAGACATCCAGATGGAGCAAGACAAAGTCAGTTGTACTAGTGATCTGACTCCATATAAGGCAGCTTTATGTACAAAGTGTAGCTTCATAAGTGACATAGGTATTTATTGTCCTTTCAGAATGAACACAAATGTGCCTGTAAAACTTGTTGGGATCCTTGTGACCTGATATACAGTATTTTAGAAGCTGATCACGAGCACATTATGAAACACAATGTGGATATAAATAAAAACAAACAACAAACTTTGAAAATTTACAAGTGCAATTGCAAACATCTCCATATTAAAAATGGTTATGCGAAAATGATATAAAGAGGTATAGAAGTTTTGTCTCTGGTATTTAAGATATAAAGATGAATATTTCCTACTAGCAAGTTACTACTTGATGATATATTCATCAAAAGAGATGGAGGCATTACTCAACCAGGCACAAGCATCTCTCTATTCCTGTTCAGATTAACAGATCTGTTAACAGATTAACAGATAATCAGAGTTGGAAGGGACCTTATAGGTCATCTAGTCCAAACCCCTGCCCAAGTGGGAGACCCTACACCATTTCTGACAAATGGCAGTCCAATCTCTTCTTGAAGGTCTCAAGTGATGGTGTTCCAAAGAGAAAAGTCTAGAGACTTTTCTCAATCTGTTTCTTCCTCCATGTCCATGACCCTTGTATAGAGTCTTTAACATGTTCAGTTATTCTAAGTACCCTTACAGCAATTGCTCAGACAAGGAAAGAAAAGGAGAGAGGACAGACAAAACTAGAGAGGACAGCTGAAAATTACTGTCCAGATTTTCGCCTCTTCTCTATAGATCTGCACATGACATGATGCTTGGCTTGTTTAATAAACCATTGGCTTTTTGCAAGCTGCTATCCCATGCCGTAAATTAGAATTCAACTTGGAATTGCAATTAAAAATAAAATGCTCTGTAAGTCTGCTGATACTATGATGACACTGCAGATGTGCCATAAACCATGTTCTTTAAGTATTTGGGTTAACATATTGTGCTAAACCAAAACTAAACCATAGTGTTAATTACATTTGGGGTTACCAATAGTTGGGTTTAGCCATCTCTTTCTCTTTTCATTATTGTAAGAATCTTTGTTTAATAAACAATTGTCAGTCCAAAAATCATATCACAGGAGTTCTAGATCAGGACAAAGTGCTAGGTATTTTAAACTCCTTGCATTGGGACTTTGTAGAAAAGCTATTCTTTTCTGACCTCATAAATTATCATGCAATGTTTGTCCTGAAACACTTCCATTTTGTAGCCTACCTTTGCTGTCATCCTTAACTAATCATTCACCTGTGATCTTTAATTTGTGGTCTATCTAAACCAAATGCCACTATATTACAATATTCCAATGGCAGTATTTCTCTTTGCTCCATTCAGCAAAACATTATACATTACAGAGCTAAAGAGATGGTAAATAGGCATAGTAAAATATTTTCATTTTACTACTAGAGATGCCCATATTAGGACCAAGGTGCTGCTAAATATACATATTTTCCCTAGGGTTATCTTGAATAATTAACCTGTTATCTATTTTACTTTTTTTTACTGTTTGGCACCTGTTTTAAAGAAACCATGCATGAACTTGTACTATGTAGTTAATCCCCTAATTTAATTTTTCTTGTTGCATAAATTATGTCCTGCTTATGGAACTTTTGATTGGTCTGTTTCTGTGACATATTGACATGGTGCAGAAGGCAAAATATGGCTGTTTCACTGAAAAATAAATACGTGTGTGTGTTTGTGTGTGTCTTTCATTATTTACATCAAACATAAATGTAGGTGATATAGGTGAATCTGTATAATAATTGACAGATTATTTTGAGGTGAGCACCATTAGTAGTCCCAGTCAGAGCATCTTCAGGAAAGCGCACTGATCTTGTGTGATACACTTGTGGTTTTATTAGTTTATTTCTTCATAATGTTCAGAACTATCCCCTGTGATTTTATGGGGAAAAATAAATTAATCTTTTATACTTCTGTCCCAATCAGCTTTACTGCATTTAAGAAAGGGCATCAGCTTTCTTTATGAGTCTTTTTCATAAATGGCTTCAACTATCAGTCTGAAATTTGCCACAGATAACCCATTTTACAAAGCACTCTTGGTTGCAAAACAAAATGGAATATAACAGAACATCCCTTCCAATTATTGAAAGAGGCTGGTTTGGACATTATTCTGATTTTTTAAAAACTTTTTCCACGCTTAATTCTTCTAATGTACACCTGGTTCTTGAAGCAGACATTATTGTCTCTGCACACTCCTGTTAGAAATCTTTCGACTTTCTATATGTCATTTTAAGCATATGTATTGGTTACATGATTTCTCATTTTGCCAGGAATGTAGGCCAGCCTCTTCTACCTTTGAAGCAGCAGTCTAGCACCATCTCTCGGTAAAAACTGGAATGACACATATGCTTTGGTTTTCATTCCCATGCAGTATAAAAACCAGTGATTACAAAGCAAACACCCAAAAGATGAAAAGAGAGTTTAGAATTAGCTTTGTAAAGCAGTCAAGAGTTAGGAACAAATTAAGTTTTATGTTTCCAGAGACTGAGTGTCATTGATGTATAGTGATTAAAGTTCTGGATTAGGAAACAGAAAGACCTAGGTAATTTTAGCTCTTCAGAGTAGACTAGATTAGGAAACCAAACGAATGCTAATGATTCTTTTATTATAAGTTTATACTAGAATCTTGCAAATTTGAAAGTGCCTCCCCTCTCTCTGACTATACATACAAGAGACCGAGGGATGGTCTTGCTCAGATGCTTTCTCAGATTAGAATTCAGATTTCTTTTATCTGACTGTTCTCCTTGTAGTGAATCTTCCTCCTTTTTCTCAAAGTTATCTGCCCATTGCAGGCCCTTTTTTTAAAAAAAAATATAATTTTTGTCTAAACTTTAAAACCCCCAAAATAAAAGCCAATACAAACTGATAGAAAGTAAGAAAAAGCAAGGGATTTTTTTTTTGAAAGTTAAAGAAATGCAGAAAAGAAAGAAAAAGTGCAAAGAAGCATTTTCTGGTATTTTTCAAGAACAAACATATTTTAACCTTTCTCTAGAGTTGCATCAAAAAAAATTTTTTTATACTCTACCCTGATCATCAAAACTATAAGTCACAAATTCATTGCCCAAGAAAGATTCTAGTTCTCCTTTAGGCATGGAACCCACCTGGGTAACATATGACCAGTCACTTTTTCTCATTCTTAATCACTGTCAGCTCTGCAACAAGATGGTTAATAAGTAAAACTCCATTTTGCATCAGACATTGAGAGCTTCACTCTAAGTGAGCAAAATTAACAACAACAACAACAACAACAACAACAACAACAACATGAACTCTGCAACCACATGGAAAACATTTAAAGAAATCATATTTCCAGTGATTGGTGGGAAGGTAACGGTGTTCCATGTGCCTTTGGCGTTTAGTCATGTGGCCACATGGCCATGGAGAGGTCTTTGGACATAGCTGGCTCTTCAGCTTTGTAAGAGAGATGAACACCGCCCCCTAGAGCCAGAAACGACTAGCACATATGTGTGAGGGGAACCACCTTTACCTTTAAAGCTACAAGGAGGGAAGAGTGCTTTATAATGCTTGCAGAGGTGGAAAAAATGGACAAGAAAAAAATAGAGTAGCAAAAAATAAAGTCAACCATGATTCTGTAGTGTGAATATACTATCATTTTAAAAAGCAGGAAAAAAGTACAAAGTTTAGTTTCATAATAAAAAGCCTCTGCATGGAAAGATGGAAGAGTGTCCTGGTTTTTAGTTCTACCCGCAACAGACAGATAATAACACAATCCTTTTGGGAATGATTTTGGGCTATATGTTTTATATTTAATCATGCTTGATTGATATTTTTTTACTTTCTTCTTATTAATATGTACCAAGCCAGCAATAATAAGATATGGAAACTGTTTGTAAGTAAAGCATAGTGGTAGCTTTTTCCAATGCAAGGGAAGAAGGTGTCTAATTTGGTGGGGCTCTAGTTTCACTATGCAGGCATGTAAGTACTAAGCTATGCTTAGCTTGTTAATCTGCAAATAGTTCTGGTTTTCATATGAGGGGGTGGCCCATATGAGAGGTATTTAGCTTTGGTCCAGTTACTCCAGGGTTGTCAAACTCAAGGCCTAGATCTGGCCTGTGGGGCCGCCCTGGAAACAATGAAGGACTGTGGTGCCTCTGGCAGTGAAAACAGGCTCGGAAGCTCCATTTTTTCGACTGTGACGACCTCCTGCAACCTTCTGCCAGTGAAAGCTTGGGAGGGCCGCAATTCCTTGGAATTGAGGGAATACTAGATCCTTGTTGGCTTCAGAAAAATAGTTGGTCATGTAGCCTGAGACACATCATCTTTCTTCACATACTAACTGCGCCAAGCACAGTAGAGAAGAAGAAAAAATGGCGCTAGTATGTAACATTTATGTTCCATTGTGGAAAGGGTATTTTGTCTCATACTTTTTCCAGTCTGTAAACTCAAACACAAAAAGCAGCCTTAAACTTAATTAAACCATTAGGCCATCTGATTTAATGTTATCCATATAGGCTGGCAGCAACTTTGTGGGTCTAAAGATAGTACATTTTCCTTGACTTCGCCAAAGATGACAAGTAAACCAAACATCATCATCAATCAATTCATGATCTTTGCACTGTAGAGTTTATGTATAAATTTTTTAGATATTTTTCTTTTTAGGATGACCTCTTGTATTGAAGTATTTTTACAAAATCACAGAGCAAAGACAACGACATGTGGTATATATCACAATTTTAAAATAAAAGTACCAGTTATTTATACCTCTTATCTGTAATTGCAATCTGGTATAGGTGTAATCATTTAATCCTGATTGATTTTAAAAATACAGACTTGAACTGTCTGTTCCTGCTGAGAGCAGACATTCAAGGTTATGAAATCTTTCCATTATCTGACACCAGATGAGGGAGCCCTTGATACATGTTTGGGGTTGCTGCTGATCCTTTTTACCTGAGATCAGATAGTCTTTTGGCATTATTTTAGCTTTCTGGCTGCATTTGTGTGATAGGAAATGAATAACAGTCAGAATTTGTGCCTCTCAAGATCATAGGGTCACAAACAGAACCTCTGTCTCCCAGACGAAACAGCATTTCTTAGCCAAGTAGGTTCCAAATATCTTAAATTAAAACTCCCATTGTCTTTAGACACAGTGGCTCAGTGGCTAAGACATTGAGCTTGTCGATCAGAAAGATCGGCAGTTCAGTGGTTCAGATCCCTAGCATCGCATAATGGAGTGAGCTCCCATTATTTGTCCCAGCTTCTGCCAACATCGCAGTTTGAAAGCAGGTAAAATGCAAGTAGAAAAATAGGGGGCCACTTTGGTGGGAAGGTGTTCCATGCACCTTTGGCGTTTATTCATGCTGATCACATGACCACAGAGACAGCTCTGGCTCTTCGGACAGTGCTGGCTCTTCGGCTTTGTAACAGAGATGAGCACCCCCTCCCCTTAGAGCCAGAAATAACTAGCATGTATATGTGAGGGGAATCTTTACCTTTAAAGCTACAAGGCAGGAAGACTTCTTTGAAATGCTTGCAAGGGTGGAAATAAATGGACAAGAAAAATATAGAGTAGCAAAAAATAAAATCAGCCATGATTCTGTAGTATGAATATGTTACCATTTTAAAAAGCAGAAAAAAGTACAAGGTTTAGTCTTATAATAAAAGGCCTCTGCATAGAAAGATGGAAGAGTGTCCTAGCTTTTAGTTCCACCCTCAACAGACAGATAATAGCACAATCCTTTTGGGAATGGTTTGGGGCTATATGTTTTATATTTAACCATGCTTGATTGATATTTTTTTTTACTTTCTTCTTATTAATATGTATCAAGCCAGCAGTAATAAGATCTGAAAACTGTTGTAAGTGAAGCATAGTGGCAGCTTTTTTCCAATGCAAGGGAAGAAGGTGTCTAATTTGGTAGGGCTCTAGATTCACTATGCAGGCACGTAAGTACTAAGAATCCAGTTACGTTAACGGGATCATATGAAATTGTTGGGGAATATGGAGAGAACCTTGAAGAAGGAATGCAAGGATAAATATATAAATATCAGCTTAGCCTGAATTAGAGGAGAGGCTGAGCAAGAAACTCAATTGCTTCCCTTTAATATAAAGAAAAGGTGGGAGTCTATAGAGAAACCCCGTCAGATTTGAACATTTCTACTAATATACTCTGTAACAGGGGTGTCAAACTCAAGGCCCTTAGGGTGCTTAGATCTGGCCCATGGGTCTGTTCAGGAAACAGCAAAGGACTGTCCTGTGGTGCCTCTGCCAGCGAAAATGGAGCTCAGGGAGGCTACACCCCGCCCATCCTGGCTCTGTTTTCAGCCATGACGGGCACCTGCAGCCCTCTGCCAGTGAAAATGGAGCCTTCCCAGGCTCTGTTTCCACTGGCAGAGGACTGCAGGAGGCTGTCGCAGCTCAAAATGGAGCCTCGATGAGTGACATCGAGCTGGCCACACACCTGGCCACACACCCCAGTCCCCCAGTTCAAACACAACCCTGATGTGGCCCTCAATGAAGTTACATTTGACACCCTGCTCTATAACAATAAAATAGGCTTCCACTTGTCCTTCTGGATTATTACCTTACCTAGTCTATGCTGGAGACAGATAGGTACAAAACAAGAAGGACATTGGGAATGTAATTTAAGCAAGGCTGAAATGTTGGCCAGTTCTACTTTATAGAACAAATTTTCCTGCGGCCCACAAACATTCTGGTAGGATATGGGTTGGTCTTGGATCCCATGTTAACATGCATACATTATACGTCTTGGTGCAGAAAGATCAATGAAAAACTATATATTGCCAAATTTAAATCAGTGAGTTTATGATATAGACAAAACTGAAGAACTTGCTAGGAGCTTTTGATGTACAAATTCAAGAGAATGAATAATGCACAGTGGAGGATGACTCAGATCAAGGAACTAATTGCTGTGAGTTTTGTGGGCATCTTGAATCATGAATTTCCTTTCATATGTTATGAGTTGTTATGTCTATGGAACTATAATTCTTGGATCTCTAACTTGTTAGTAACTACCTAATCTGATGCTCATGAGTTCTTTTTTTATTCTCAAGTAGACTTTCATTCATAGCTAATTTAATTTTCAAGATTCTTTTATTTTCAAACAGAAAGTTAGTGTGCTATAAAGTGAAGGGCCAAATTTTTGTATTCGATTTATACTGGGGCTAGCTTCTCATAAGTCCCATAGATATTTTTAAATCACTAGTCCTAATGACAATGGGAAAGTACACTACACTAAACTACAATTTGTTATCCCTACTTGCAAACTCTGTGATGTCCCAGGAGCAATGCCGGCAAATATGGTGCCCTTATTTGTAGTGTATAAAACAGGGATTCTCCTGGCTTAGTTTTCCTCCCTTCCCATCAAACTTCTGTAGCTGATAGGAAGATATCTACTAATCTTTCTCCTTGCATTGGGAATGTTGCTGGGCAAGATACAAACTTTGACAGAAGATTAGACCAGCTATAAATGGAGTTTATCAGCTGATATTGGACTACTTTTGAACATGAATTTAGTGCTATTCTAGATTAGCACCAACTCTCTATCCAAAATGAGCTCAAACAACAATTGAAAGACATGGGAAGACCTGATCCATGAAACCAAAGAGAGATGGAGAGAGCTCTTCTGCTTCATCATACAAACTCTTACAACAAGGGGGATGTTTGCAATGTATAATCAACAAAATGAAGATAGTGGCTGTGTCAGTGTGATTGAAACTCTGTTTTTATATGTGTTCATGAATAAACATAGAAGAATGAGTACATAAAAGTATTAATTGAAATAGAACAGAAGTAGAACAGAACAGAATATAAAGCTTTGCTTGTCTGATTGTCATTAGACTCACAAGGAATTTGTCTCCAGTGCAGAAGCTCTCAGTATATATGCAAAACAACAGGGTAATAATAATCACAGCAATGATACCAATAAGAGGGGATAATAGAGGAGATGAGAAGGATAATAATAATAATAATAATAATAATAATAATAATAATAATAATAATAATAATAATAATAATAATAATAATAATGATAATATCCATACAACATGGGTAAATATATTTAGATATAAGACAGCACTGTGAGAATTAAATGTTCAGTAGATTGATGGCATGTTGGTGGGGGAATGTTCCAGTGTCTAGTTGCTTTGGCATGTGATGTGGTGTTGCATGTGATACACTTTTTTAAAAAAGATACTTGAATGCATTATCATAGCATTAAATATTGGCAAATACATTATTGAATGTGCAAGTCCAGAGCAACGTGAGTGCTTCAGGCCCTATTGGGGCAGAAACAGATGGGAAAGGGAGACTAGCATTACTCACACCCCCTCCTTCTATGCTATAATGTGCATTGGGAGGAAGGAATATGAAACTTTGGTACTGTATATCTTGCAATGATGGGAGTGTAGTTCATTTTGTGAAGTTGCCATCAGATATGTCACATTGCCACGTGAAAATTAGAAGTCTAACCATATTACCTCTTTGCATGCTATAATGCTCCTTCCTTTTTTGAGATTTTGTATTCTCAGAGTCTCTCTGATTCTTCCTGGATGCAATTACTGTTCTCTAGCTGAATCATGCCTGAAGGAAACATAAAACCCTCTTTAAAGGGTAAGGTATATATTCTGAAAAGAAGCCCCTGTATGAATAGACCTAAAGTTAAAAAAAAAAACATTTGGAGAAGTTGACCTTGATATTTAGGATGATGAAAGCAACTGGGAATGCAAGTGAGAAAAAAGGCCATTGCCATAATAATCCCATGTTGAGGTTAGAATAGAATGGAACTAGATAGTTCTCCTAGCTTTCTTAGTCTTTTTTGATCATAGCAGGATGTCTTGTTTTGGCTTTATTGCTGGGCAAGACATCCCTCACCATTAGATAATATATCTCATCCTCCTTAACAACCAAGAGACCTCGGTATTCAATTGGACGAATTGCAAGCTCTGAAAGAAGCCAGTACCAACCTGGAGTTCAAGATCAAAGTTGGTACAACAAACAAGAAACTGGACCAGATCAGACTGGAAGTTTGCATTTCATTTTAGATGTCTGGCAAAAAAAGGTTTTTCCATTCTAGGAGCATTTCTTTCCAAATGCATATTTATTCCCTCTTTGATATGTTTTTCTTTAAGCATTTTCTTCCTCTATAGTACCATGTCATTTCCCCCCCCCCACAAAAAAACCATATTTGTATGCAGGTTTTTCATGTGTGTGTGTGTGTGAATTACATCTTGAAACTGGGAAATGCCATATTTTTTTCATATCAATTTTTTTATATATATTGTGAAAATATTCACATACTGCTGCTCGTCAGAACCATTTTATATTCATAGTGGATTGATTATGAGCCATCAACAGAGGGAGTAACCTGAACCTGAGTTCATTATTTCTTAATGCGACCTCCTTGAACTTTACTTGTAGCAGACTGATAACCAATGCAGATCATTTAACATAGGTATAATGTGTTTAATGAGGCATTCCAGTCAAGGATTTGATCATTGCTATCTGGACTTTCAGAATAAAAGAAAGGAGGCTACATATTTCACAAAAGGTTTCCTCTACAGAGAGTGCCAGCTGTTTGACATTATCAAGTGCAGGCTATGGCATAGATCTTGACCCTACTTGAAAGGCTGTAGGCGTCTGAAATCCTGGTGATTTCATGGACATTTCACGGCTCAATTACTAGTGATTTCATGAGTATTATTTTGGGGGAGGGGAATTTTTATTTCCCAGTTGAATGTATAGCCTTATATCCTGATATTCTTCTATCAAAACAAGATCCAAATCTGCTTAATTTTCTGAGATCAACCAAGGTCAGCTGGATGCCGCCACCTAGCTGGGGTAGCTACTTAGAAGGTTGATATAGCTGGATATAGTGTTAGAAGTAACCTGAACCCGAGTTCATTATTTCTTAATGCCACCCCCTTGAACTTTACTTGTAGCAGACTGATAACCAATGCAGATCATTTAACATAGATATAATGTGTTTAATGAGGCATTCCAGTCAACGATTTGACCATTGCAATCTGGACTTTCAATAAAGTTTGGTCTTTTTCTCTGTTTTAGGAGGTGCACATTGGCCAGATGGTTTACAATAAAATAAGTTCCAAATGGTGACACAATTAGGTAATTACAGGTGAACTTATGCAGAAAAGGTAGATCCATTTCTTAAAAGCTTTCAGTCTGAAGCACACCTGTGGAAAATATGAGGAAGTAAAGGATGTCTGATACCAACTACAATTCACGTCACACCAGCCAAGGTTAGACATGGATGAGAGGGAGCTACTTTAAACATCTTCATTTTTCAAGTCTGATTCACTTACTTTACAGGCTGTTGCTAGTTGGAATGAGTGCAGTGAGATGGGAAAAACTTTGCATACAAAGTAAGATTACAGAAAGGCAATGAACTAATATGAGAAGAGTGTTTGGTACAAACTCATGTAACTTTTCCTACCCAGCTGTCATTGTTGTGAACATGAGGTCATGCACAATGAAATAAAAGGGTTTCATTCCTTTTTTTTTTTTAGGCAGGATGGTTTCCCTCACTGGAAAAAGGTCATATGTGGTAAACTAAAGCTCCCCTCCTCATTTAGAGGCATGGGATTGACTAAATCGATGAACTGTGGAACAGAACCCAAACTAAAATCTTTTATATTGTTAAATGATGGGGCTCTCTCCCCCCTCAGATAGAGAACTAATTTTGTGTGTGCTAAGTACCCAGAAATAAAGCTTAAGCATCTGTTTTTCCTTTCCTTTAACAGTTTAATCTGCAGAAATCAGCAGGGGATGATTTTGCTGGAATGCTGATAAACATGAAAGTCTGCTGACATCTGCAGATCAAATCAATGTTAAAAGCAGAAGAGAATGTTGTATTAAAAACAGTAAAGGGTAAAGGAGTCCCTGTGGATTTTACTCTGCTAGTTGTTGCTGACTGTAGGGGGCAATTCACATCTCCGTTTCAAAGCCACTGAACCAGTGCTGTCTGAAGACATTTCTGTGGTCATGTGGCCAGCATGACATCACAAAAATGCTGTTTCCTTCCCACTGAAGTGGTACCTATTTATCTTCTTGTATTTGCATGCGTTCAAACTACTAGTTTGTCAAGAGTTGAGGTGAGGATGGGAGCTCATTCCATCTCATGACACTTGGGTCTCGAACCTGGGCTGCCAGCTTTCCAGCTGACATGTCCAGCATCTTAACCACTGAACTACGCTGCTCCTATTTAAAAAGTGTTCCTCAAGAAAAAAAAAGAACACTCAACTATATAATTTTTTAACGTTTTACTAATTTTCCTTTACTGTTGATACTTTGTAAAGCCATATACAGTGGCCTTATCATTTGTTCTCGCTCCCACGGTGATTGCATTTTACATACGAGATAGATAGTTACTTTCCATATTTCAATCAGTGGCCAGATTTACATTTTACAGATGATGAAACTGCAATGGAAAGACAGTGGCAGAGCTAAAAGCCATAATCTCATATGCAATATAGCACAAAGAACAATCTATAGTCTATTCAAATCTATCAACTGAACTATGTATTTTACAGGGGAATGCTTGGGAAAGGTCAGGGCAAATCTTAACTGCAGGCCACTGTTTAGGATGTCTGTTTCTAAATGAGTGCAAAAGATTACAGTATATGCTAAGTGGGATCTTCAAATGATGCTCTCCTGTGACCTAAGGGAAGAACCAGATTCTGGTAAAAGATCAAGCAATATCCTAAAAAGTCAAAATGTGGAAATAGCATCAGCAAACAGATTATATATTGGGAATAAAAAGAGTTAGGTCTTTGTTTAAGTCATGTCAGACTTAAGGAGAAAGGGGGAGTTAGTTTGCTTTTATTCACAGACAGACAGGTATTATAGCAGAATGGAAGCTTCTTTCTTACTGAAGAAGCTTCTTGGATGAGAAGTGAAATGTCTTGAAAGAAAAACCAGAAAGTCCAGTTGCCTCTTGAAAAAGCACCTTTGAGACAACTATGACCTGGATGACTGAGAATCTCCATAGACAGTTTTACAGTTTTCTTCAATCTAGCATCAACAGTGATTAAGTTGAAACCATCTCCTATATAATTTATGTACTGATACTGAACCACTTAGACATTTTTGCTTAAAAAAATATTGAGCTCTCTCCAACTGAAACTAGATCTCTTTTGAATGCACTCTGTGGTAGACACAGAGATTCATACTCTGGGGAGTGTGACCACAGGGAGAGGTAACCACAGGTTCTACATATGATCAAAAGAGGTTCTGCAAAACTCAGTTCTAACTGTTAGGTGCAAATTTGATGGTGAGGCATTAATGCATAAAAAGTTCAAATCCTCCTCTCTCTTGTCTTCCTCTCAAATTCTTTCAGCCAGCATTGATAATGCAAATCTAACCCTGCAGGCTGACAATACTAGGTTCTGAGAATTTCAAGAGGTAGAATTTCAAAACTTTACAATACAAAAAATGAAATATAAAAAATGATACAAAAAAAGTTGTTGAGATTCTAGAAGGAATGCAGAGAAGAGCAACAAAGATGATTAGAGGGTCTCTTAATCCTTAAACTTCCAGCATGATGCTCCCCTTTTGGATCTCCAAGCCAACTGGCAGAGCAAGTCTTATAGAGCCAGGCCCTCACAGAAAGTAAGAAGGATAGGAGCAGATTTCATCTCAGGAGGTAAGATGTTCCAAAGATCAAAGGCCATGACAAAAAAGATTCTTCTTTTGGACTGCACCAGCTGGAATTTTTTGACCGATGGCGCTTGTTGCATGCTCCTTCTGCCAACCCGGGTGGGGTGGGCTAGTTCCATTGGTAATATACAAAGTAATTCAGTGGTGGGATTCAATTTTTTTTAATACTGGTTCTGTTGGCGTGGCTTGATGGGCATGGCATAGCTTGGTGGGTATGGCTTGGTGGGCATGGCAGGGGAAGGATACTGCAAAATCTCCATTTCCTCCCCACTCCTGGGAGAAGATTACCACCGGTTCTCCGAACTACTCAAAATTTCTGCTACCGGTTCTCCAGAACTGGTCAGAACCTGCTGAATACCACCTCTGAAGTAATTCCTCCTTCCATTTTCCTCTAGAACAGCAAGAATGTGAGGTAGGCTGGAAGGGGAGACAGTGATTGTCTTGAAATATCCCAATGAATCACATGGCTCGGATGGAGTAAAATCTCGGATGGAGTAAAATCCAGGACCAGTCTCATACTTTGCTATTATCCTGTCTTATTGGCAGAGAGCATGATGTCACTATAGGGACCATAGGCAACATTGGAAACAATTTAATCTGGTGGCATAAAACATTTGTTGTAGATTCCTTCCTTAGTTGTTACAACAGGGGAGGACAAAAGCCCTCTCTGGCCACTTCTGCTAACAATTGTTAGTACTGTTTTGTATTATTTTGAGGTAGGAAAAGTAATTAGTATAAGTTCTAAAATAATTTTAGTCAAAAGAGAAAAATTTCCTCCAAAATCTAGGAAAACTGATCTTTGTCTTACCTGTTGCGTATGCACATGTATAGTTGGAGGGTTTCACTCCGCTCCGCACTACGCACGGGAAAATACTTTAAATTGATTGGTCAGTGGCTGACAGCACTCTATAAAGGAGCACCAGTCAGCATGCTTTAGCTTTAGCCTTTACCGTGTTCCTGTACTGAGCCAATAAAAGGCTACTGTTTGAATCTTTTGGCTTCGCCTCCATTTTTGCCCAGAATCCAACACTACCCACAACATTGTCTTGGCCTCTGTCCAAAGAGTGTGGTACAAACTCAGGTTCCCATCCAAAGACAGCCAATTCCTGGAAGAACTGAAATGCTGCTAATCTTTTACCATGAGCAGAAACACCATTGTAGTTTGTGCGATTTGAGTGTTCTAGATATGTAAAGCTATTTTAGGAACAACACAACATTTTTTACATTTCCTGTCTTAAAAGTGGGAGGAAACTGTATCATTGGGACACACACACACACACACACACACACACTATCCTCTCTTCCGCCACCCCCAAACCACATTAAGGTAACAAGGGCATATAAGTGGATTTCAGTTCCCTGAATTCTCAACAATGGACATATTGGATGGGGGAATTCTGGAAACTGAAATCCCACATCCGAGTGTAACTTAAGGGAGGGACTCCAAGTCCTGCATTTGTAATTTACTGTTTTGTACAATGGCCCCAGCCACTGTGATTTAAAAACATGTCTAAGCACTTCAAAGGGTTGCACATTGTGTAAATCTAGCCATTGTTTAACATCTTGTTGCTGTCAGGAGTGGCATTGGGGTTTTTTAATTGTTTTTGGCTTCTGAGATGAGAAGAGGAAGGTGAATTTTCCAGCACATTAAAGGGTTAAGGGATTTCAGGGGGAAATGAGTAAGTTAAATGCTCCTGAGACCTAGTGTTACTATTTAGGTCTTTCCTTTGCCAACCAAATGAGGAACATAGCTCACTTGGAAATGTGTGGTTTCAGTTTGAACTGAGAGTGCTTTGGGGCTATGTGCATGTGAAATGATAGGTTGTAGATTTCCCACACCTGCTATAGACCAAAATAGCTGCAGGTGTTCTGGCTGACAAAACTTTACAATGTCACTAATAGTCAGCAAGCAGAGGAACTCACAGTTGAAATCAATAGGAGAGATTTTAGGGCAAGTTTCAGATGAGTAAAGTTTTTTTCTGGCAGCTGAACCTAAATGGACCGAGCTGAAAGTATTGGTTCATAAGAAGTACCAAGTTTGCCAAATATAGCTTTGTAATCCAGCCCCAGTGGCAGCCTTAAACCTGCTTGAGTACCTGGCACTCTAGGTGAAAACATGCAATTATTGTTGTCTCCTAGTATGTAATTTTTTTTTCCTTTTGGGCTTTGGCACACTACTTAATTTGGTACCCTAGGCAATTGCTATGTTCACTTACATGGGTTGGCACCCTTTGGTCAATACTAAAAGCTGCCACCAATGTTCTGCCACCTGGCTGTTCTCAGGTAGATTTTTGTATGCTCTAAATTATCAATTTAGCTAGCATTGGTCAACTCTGATTGCAGAAGTCAGATGATTTAGAACAGGGGTGTCAAACTTGTGGCCCACGGGCTGCATGCATCATGTATCCCCCCATTTTAGCGAGGGGGGAACATTGCGATACATCACATGATGACAATGTGTCATCATGAGTTTGACACCCCTTTAGAAGCTAGAATCTTCAGAGTAGATGGTCCTGTGTGTAATTAGGCACTCTGCCTTCATACGTTTGATATGTTACTTCCAATGC
The DNA here is from genome assembly GCF_049901735.1 of Notechis scutatus. NCBI lineage: Eukaryota > Metazoa > Chordata > Lepidosauria > Squamata > Elapidae > Notechis > Notechis scutatus. The sequence goes on along the minus strand of NC_142025.1, from coordinate 94,362,265 downwards.
TTTCACTCAAGGCAGCACATGAGGGTCAGAGACATCAGGAGCAATGGATATGATTCTTTGATATTAGGTCCTATATTTCAGAATCAATTATGCCTGGTTTTCTAGATCTGCTTCTCATTCTATTTTTAATGAGGATTCATATGTCAGGATATGGTAACAGAGCAGTATTTATGAACATGCCTCATATTGAAACAAACTTTAGAATCACAAAGCAAGGAATACATAGAATCCATTGTGTCCCTCCCTTGGGTCTTCATAAGACAGGCATCATTAGGTACACACTGAGAATCAGTGGCTGATGCAATAACACAGAGGAGCTTCATCAATGAGGGGAGTTGAATCCAAAGATACCTAGCCTTGGTCTGATACTCTAAGACAGCCAACTAAATTTGTGGCCCTCAATTGCATATTGGTTGGAGGAGATGGGGATTGTAATTCAACATGCCTGGAAAGAGCGAGATTGAATAAAACTCTTCAGTGTAAATTGTCTCTACATTTCCTGGGCCAGAAGGAGAAGTTCAAAAAACATACAAATCTTTGATAAAAGTATTGGGAATGAGCGTAAGCAGTGATTTACAAATTGGTAAAAAACCCCATAGATTTCAGTTTGTCTCTGTTAGTGGGACAAAATTCTGGCATGTCTTTGATGATGACAAGAACAATCTGTAAAAAGAAGTTCCCTTTTTGCAATTTTCTTTTCTATGAAACTTTCCACAACTTACATAATTTGTAATGTAATTTCCCCCTCCTTTATGTTAGTATAAGTATCCTTGAGGTTATTATTGTTGGAGATTTCCTATTGTGAGTTATTTCAATGTAAATTGTACTACCAGACTATTAGGTGGATCCAACAAGAAACATGGCCAGATGAGCTAATTCTATTGTATGACAAGGCTACATCAGCAGAATCTTGCAAGTCCAGGTACAATTGTCCTCCTTTCTCCTTTACTTCCTGAGAAATTAGGGAGGACCTTGCCCAGTATCCAGCTGTGAAATTATGCTCTTTCTTATCAGACTGCTCCCTAAGCAATGTTTATTTATTTATTTAATTAATTTATTTATTTATTTGATTTGCCAATTGTTTACAAGATAATAAGTATAAGAGTATACATAGTTGTGAATACATGAAATGGGTACATATATGAAAAATAAAAGAATAAGAGAAACAATAGGACAGGGACGGTAGGCACGTTGGTGCGCTTTATGCACGCCCCTACAGACCTCTTAGGAAAGGGGTGAGGTCAATAGTAGACAGTCTAAGGTTAAAGTTTTTGGGGTTTGGGGAAGAAACTACAGAGTCAGGTAGAGTATTCCAGACATTGACCACTCTATTGCTGAAGTCGTATTTCCTGCAATCAAGTTTGGTGCGGTTTACTTTGAGTTTGTATCTATTGTGTGCTCTTGTGTTGTTATGGTTGAAGCTGAAGTATTCACTGACAGGTAGGACATTGCAATGTATGATTTTATATACCATGCTTAAGTGAGACCGAAGACGGCATAATTCAAGGTTTTCTAGTTCTAGAATTTCAAGTCTGGTGGCATAAGGTCTCTGAACCTAGTCTCCCAAGATTATTTTCACAATTACATTATCAGCAATTCATTTTGAAAGTATACCTATCATTTTGTACTTTTTTTTTGAGATCTTTTGCAAGTATCTTTCAGAAACAAAGAAAATTTGGGGGCACGTTTTGTCAGAAAAATGATCAGGGATGCATTTGCTCAGCATTGAATTTCATGTTGAAGCAGATTCTGCTTTGGTGGATTGTTGCCCTTCTTGATAAAATAAATCTGTAACATTTTGTTCAGAATTCACCTCTTTCCCAGTCAGTCCCCAAACATTCTTGAGTGCAATTAAGAAGGCAAGATTCAGAATTAGGGATGTCATATTCTCCAGCAAAAGCTGCGTTGCACATTGTGTTGCACCACAAGTCTAGATGCTGCTATTGCAAAGGGAAGAATTCAGAAAAGGCTAAATAAAGCCATCATGGCTAACCTTTTAAATGTGATTCACCTAGATGAGATAGAAGCTTAGTGTGGTAATGATGGATATTCCTTATCACAGTTGTCATGAGTTTGAGCAATCCATTCTGCTTTGCATTTTCCACCAACCCCTACTTCATATTTGTACATATCAGCTACAGATTTCACAGATAGCAGAAACTTTCCTGCAACGCCTTTATTTCAGGAAATAATTTTAATATAAAGATACAATTTTCCACCAGTGAAGAATAATGCAAGAATCATTTACCTTGTCCAGTTGTGCTCTTTTCTAACTGATGGTCTCTTCATGGGACCGATGGTCTCTTCATGATCATTGTTGTAAAGTGTTATGCAAAGTTGTCTTTGCATCCCCCACTTTAAAAAACACATTAAAAAGCATTATCAGATCTCACACATTACTATTATGGGAACTAAAAGTAAACACAGGATCAGAGGGGATATTCAGCAGGTTCTGACCAGTTCTGGAGAACCGGTAGTTGAAATTTTGAGTAGTTCGGAGAACCAGCAAATACCATCTCTGACTGGAAATTTTACAGTATCCTTCCCCTGCCATGCCCACTAAGCCACACCCACAGAACCGGTAGTAAAAAAATTTCAATCCCACCACTGCACAGGACCACCACGAACAAGGTCTGAGAGAGTTGCATTTCCACTCAGTAGTTACCATCTATAGAGTCATGTTTAATAACTTCAGCAACTTTATGAACTTCAACTTCTAGAATTCCCAGCCAGCAGGATAGATGGTGAATTCTTGAAATTGAAATCCACACATCTGAAGTTGCCAATTTTGAAAAAAGCTGTTTTAAATCAGGCATGGAGAGCCTAGGCTCCCACCAATTCTATCCGTCACAGCTATCAACAATACTCCACATATCTGGAGAGTTATAGGCTCTTATTAAACAATAGTTCAAATATTCAAATTTGAAACTTTATGCATGGAAAGGGATTTTAAATATCTAATTATTTTCACTTTTCCCCATCACTTCATTACACTCTCCTTATTGTTGAAAGTAAATTTGGAAACAGTTATTTCTTAAAATGATAGAATGTAAGCTTTAGAACAGAGTTCCCCAACCTTTCTGGCTGTGTGGACTGGTGTGTGTGTGTGGGAAAGGGATGGTTCCACATGAGTGGCAGGCACATGCACCCACCGCTTGTGCAAATGAGTGTGTACATGCCCACTCACTACTCGCACAAGTGGGGATACATGCATGCGCTCATCCAACAGTTTTCTCAACTTTGACAATGTTGGGATATACAAACTTCAATTCCCAGAATTCTTCTGTCAGCATGCCAGCTGGAGAATTCTGGGAGTTGAAGTCCACCTAATTAAAAATGACCAAGATTAAGAAACATAGATCTAGTCAAACTCTGAGTACAACAATAAATCCCTACGCAGCTTTCACAAATGGTGAAGAATATAACATTTATAGACATCCCAAAAAGTTTGGGCCAATCAGGAAATAGTCTAGTCCTTCACTTCAGCAAAACTAGAGATCAGATTCTGGAATATATTCTGTTTATCAGAATATCCGAACATAGCCTGTGCTTTCCCCTTGGTAAAAAGTACTCAGCGTATTCAGGCACAATGAAATCCTATTATTTTCCTATATTTAAGAATTACCATTGAAAAATAACGAACCATTTATGTAGAACCAGTTTTTCCTTCCCACATATAGGCTATGATCCTTAGAACAACAGTCTCCAACCTGTCCGCTTGACCTGGCTATGGGGGGTGGGGAGAGGGATGGTTCCGTGCAAGCAGTAGGGGTATGTGTGTGTGTGTGTGTGTGTGTGTGTGTGTGTGTCCACATGCAGCTCCATTTGTGTAAGTGGGAGATGCAGGTGCCGCTTGCACAAATGGAGCTGTGCTCGCATGGCCTGGTTTCAAACAGGCTGCGGCCTAGTGTGGGGCTTGGTGACCCCTGCCTTAGAAGCTCTTTGCTTCAATTTCCATGGTTACTTGCCTTGAAAAGAAAACGATCAATTGAACAAATTTACATTACATGACTTTGTCATTTAATGTACGAGAACAGAAGCACTCTGTAAAATCTGCAATCTATAAAGTAGCCTTCCGAACTGTCGATGTTCCAGATTTTGTACAATAACTGCAAAAAGCCTCCGGCTCTCTATAGAGTCTCATTTCTGATGTGATGGTCCCCCCCACTTGCAAGATCGCATTTTCATTGTTTCTCCCTGGGTGCATTTTGCACATAAAAATTTCATCATGTTCAATCAACTATACCCTTGAGCAACGCTAGTCCTGTTTCTGAGGCATACTTGAATGTTCAAGGGGGAAACACAAAACTACCTTTTATAGGACAAGGTGTATCTGCAGGAAAGAGACAAATGCATGATTAGGCCACCGAGGGAAAAAAAGTGATGATTGTAGAACTTGGCTTTGATGTCTGAGATGATGAAAGCTCTGGGGAATGCACGGGAAAGAAAAGGCCTTTGACATAACGCCCCCACAGTGGGAATAAAAGCAGCCTGGAAGGAGAGAGTATTCTTAGTTTTTCAGTCCTTTCAGAATTTTAACAGAGCAGGTTTTTTTTTTAGGTGGCTCCATTCTCTGGCAAGATGTCTACCATCATCAGGCACTACACTAGCACTTCCTCCTCTTCTATGAAAGGGCCTGTAGGTTTTAGTGGGGAAAACCTGGTCCATTTTGGTAGAGGGTGCCATGCCCCTGGCAGTCATAGTGGAGCTCGTGGTATTTCAGCCTCTACTGCTCGCTGCGTCTCTGGGATTGGAAATACCTTGGGTGCTACTTATGGGGGCAGCAGTTACTGCAACACCTTTACTGGTGGCCTTGGTGGGGGCCTTGGTGGAAGCCTTGGAGGAGGATTAACTGGTGGCTTTGTGGGTGGAAGTGGAAGTGATACTCTTCTGACTGGGAGTGAGAAGGAAACCATGCAGAACCTCAATGATCGCCTGGCTGCTTACCTGGACAAGGTGCGGGCATTGGAGGAAGCCAATGCCAGCCTGGAGGTCAAGATTAAGGAATGGTACCAGAATCAGGCACCTGGTCCAGACCGTGACTACAGCCACTATTTCAGGATTATGGAGGATCTGAGGAGCAAGGTATGGCAAGGAAATTTTATAGGAAACCATAAAGAAACATATGCTAATCTTCTGAATGTAAGCAACAGGTGTCCACAAACACCTGTTAGCAACAGCATTGGGCAGAGTACATTTAAAAGAAAATACTGTAGCACATGAAAAGGAAATTAGCAAAAGTGACTCCTTTGGTGGGTTCCTCTTTTTCAAGTTGGTCTTAAGAGACCAGAATTTAATTGCTATGTGAGTGGAGACAGCTAATATTTTTCTGGTGAATAGAATAGAATAGAATAGAATAGAATAGAATAGAATAGAGTAACAGAGTTGAAAGGGACCTTAGAGGTCTTCTAATCCAACCCCCTGCCTAGGCAGGAAACCCTACATCACTTCAGACAAATGATTATCCAACATCTTTTTTAAAACTTCCAGTGTTGGAGCATTCACAACTTCTGGAGTCAAGCTGTTCCACTGATTAATTATTCTAACTGTCAGGAAATTTCTCCTTAGTTCTAAGTTGCTTCTCTCCTTGATTAGTTTCCACCTTTCTTGTTCTGCCATCAGGTGCTTTGGAGAATAGCTTGACTCCCTCTTCTTTGTGGCAGCCTCTGAGATATTGCAACACTGCTGTCATGTCACCTCTAATCCTCATTTTTATTTTTATTCCTTGTAATTTCAAAACAAAGCATTCCTTTCCATTGTGGAAGTTAAATGATTAGTCTTTTAAGTGTGTATGAACATCAAATTGGTGTTATGAATGAGTCAATATTTTTCGACAAAGCTTGACTTCGTGCAGAAATAACATGACCTGTTCATCCCACTAAATGTTATGGTCTCTGTAAATCTGTGAAATCTAAAATTGTCTTCACTTAATTATTACCATCATTATGTACCATAATTATTGACTCAATATGTTTCAATCAATACTGAGATGATTTATTTGAAATATGAACAATTATCTCTATATGCTTTGTGTTTATTTTCTCATTCATAACATGTTTCTAACAATTTTTTCAGTGTGATGCAATATTGTTCACATCAACGTTTTCTATAAGCATTTTTGTGCCTGTTTTTTTCCAGATATGTACCCATGTTTGTGAATACTTTGGGACTTGAAAATTATCCTGTAAAATCCAAAAATACACATATTTTCACACAACACTGTATTTTGGATTAAATGTATATTTGTTTTCTGTGTATATCATTGAGACATAAATTGAAAAGTTTTCTACTTCATTCCTATTCAATATGCTAACAGTAGATGTTTTTAAAAATTATTTCAACATTTTAAAATACATTTGGAAAGCTTAGAAAAATAGGATAAATAATCCTTGTTTATTATAGAGGAAGGTAAAAATATATTTCTACCAGTATCTAAAGTCCAACTAAATGTGGGAGAGATAAAAGTGAAGACAAAAACAAAAGTAGACAAGGCATCAAAGGAGAAATAAACATGAGACCAAGCATATTTATAAGTAAATATAGATAGCCAAAAGTGAACAAGTCTTACTTTGTGAATGTAGGTCTTGATTATCTATAGACTGTAGTACAGGCAATTAAATGAGAATTATTTATGTCTTGAAACAATCTGCCAAAATGGGAAGCTAACTTTGATAGCTTTGCATGATCCATTAAATTTTAAACTTGAAACCTTTTAAGATGTTTTGTTACTCAGTTCAAAAACTCTATGTGACACCTTCACAGGGAACATAGGAACAATGCTGTAGGAACATTTATTTGATACAGCTTGGCAAAGTTTCAGTGGCCTTGCAGAGGAAAATGCTGTTTTGCAGAGTGAATCAATGAGGTGCAGAAAAAAAAGGACAAATGTTTCTTCTCTCCCTCTATTATATATCTTCTTCTGGATATTTAGCTTTATGCTACAGAAAAAGATAAAAGCATCTTGCATTTGACAGGGCATTTTATCCATAGATCGATTGTTTATAGGCTCCTTGAAAAAAAAATCATATTGGACAAGTGGTAAAGATTTCTTTACATTCAGCTCTATTAATCCAACTCTAAGGATCACAGTGCCTTGTCTACAAAAGGGAAATCAACTCTGAGCACCTGGGAAGTAGAACAAATGAGACGTTTTCACAAATGAGGTAGCTGGCATTAATCTTTTAGCTCCAGGAGAAATGTTGTGAAATGGTTGCTTTCAGTGTGCTTCCTCTGAAATAGCAGATGAACTCAATAGTTTGATGTGCTGATAAGACTTTTACTAAGATACAATGTTGATTTTGGATTACAGTCACAGTAGAAACTCTATTCAACACCCTAAACAGCTGAGGATTGTCGTTTTCTGTGGTGTGGGACAGACAACTGCAGGCACAAACATTTCAAATGTGAAGGCATTCCTATAGAAACTCTTGATTTCAATCAGTTATTTCTATACTGTTTTCAGATTCTTTCTGCTACAATTGGGAATGCTGACATCCTCTTGCAGATTGATAATGCAAAACTGACTGCTGACGATTTCAAAAACAAGTATGTTTTTGGTGGGTTGCTATCAAGCCATCATCATGATGGGAACAAATATTGTCTCTTCTACATTTTTCATCATCACTCACTCATCCCTTCTGATTTTAGGCTTGAGACAGAACAGGCATTGCGCATGAGTGTTGAATCTGACATCAATGGCTTGCGAAATGTTCTAGATGATCTAACCTCAACCAGGATTCACCTAGAAAAGGATATTGAACTTCTCACGGAGGAGTTGCTTCACTTGAAGAAGAATCATGAAGAGGTAAGATACCCCGCTGAACTTGCAATTAGTTTATATTTTATGGTAATCCAATAACATATATTTTTTTAATTAAAGTTTTATTTGGGTTTTCACACACACAAAAACCATAATATAAGTAAAACATCTTTTTTGAAAATAGCATGGTCCCGGGTATACAGACACAAAGTCAGTTTCATGCTCATTTTTGTGTTCTATTCCATATCTTATTGCTATTTTGCATTTTCTATATAGTTTTCCCCCTCTTTTAATTTTCTCAATTTTATTTTGATTATCTCATCTCAATTCAAATCATCTTCACCACCTCTACGGGGTGGCTTAGCCCCGAAACCAGCTGGCTCGGGGCGCTCCAGCGGCGAGTATGGCTTGAAACCACGCAGTCACGGTTTTGGTCTGTCGCCGAAGAAGCTTAAACCGGAAGTCCGGTAATCCAATAACATATTTGCACTCATAGCAGATAGTGCCCCAGTGAGAAGTTTGCATCACAGCTATTGAACAGTTGAGAGCATAGAAGTCTTTGGATTTGTGATTTTATTTGCAAAATAAGGCTTTGGCCTGATTCACACATAAACATACCACAGTTGATTTGCCTGCTCTTGACTCTTCTTTACTTGATTTGGCAACTCAAGTGTGTACAGGAAGTCCTTGACTTACAGCAGTTCATTTAGTGACCATTCAAAGTTACAATGGCACTGAAAAAAGTGACTTATGACTATTTTTCACACTTATGACCTTTTCAGCATCTCCATAGTCATGTGATCAAAATTCAGACCTTTGACAACACCCATACCTATGATTATTATTGTGTCCCAAGGTCATGTGATCACCTTTTGTGAATGTCTGACAGCAAAGTCAATGGGGAAGCCAGATTCACTTAACATCTGTGTTACTAACTTAACAACTGCATTGATTCACTTAACAACTGTGGCAAGAAAGGTTGTTCAATGGGGAAAACTCATTTAACAAATGCCTTACTGAACAACAGAAATTTTGGACTCAATTGTAGTCATAAGTCAAGGACTACCTGTATTCTGATGCCATTGAATGCATTGGGCTTAATTCTATTTTATTTTTCTGTTCTATTTTACCACCTTGTTCACAAGCAAGTAATCAAGTATTGAATTCACATGAAAAAAAAGGAAAAAGGAAAAAGTCAGGAAGTTTTTTCTTGAAGGTGGCCTCAATTCTGTGAGATTCAATTCTGTTATTTTTCTTAAAGTCCCTCTTTCTTTCTCCCTGAAAGAACTTTTTATTGTTCTGCTATTTATAGCTATACCAGAAGGTAGAATCCATCTTTAATTGAATAATTCTTGGTATGTGTTTTTCTGGAATCAGAAAGCACCATATGTGTATATATAATTATAGGTTTCTTGCTATAGTCATCCCTATAATAAAAAGCACTTTAGTGGAGAAGCCAGTGGTGAAATTGTTTTTTTTTAAAGAGTTCCAACTTTTTTTCAAGTTTTGTTTTGGAATATGCCCTTCTAGATTTTTATCTTCTTTTGTTTCCTTATATTATAAATACCCATGAAGCCCTATGAATACCTAAATCCTGCTAGCTAAACCGGTTCCTTTTAATATTGACATTTTGCTATTTGGGATTTTATCCATTCTATTATTCATGACAGCTTGCATTCTGAAAAGATTTGAAAGTTGGAAAAACAAACTTAACTTTGTCTTCTAAATCCTATAAATTTTTGAATTTTAGTTTTGTTTCCCCCCTGCTGCATATACATCTACTAATTTTTCTTTGCAGGTTTAAAATGTATGTCATTTGGGTAATATGTTAATTTTGAGAGTCATAATTTTTACTTATACACACACACACACACACACACACACACACACACACACACACACGTCTCTCCATAATTTATTATATAATTATATAATTTATTATAATTATTTGAAATATATCTTTATTGCATCTTGTCAGACACAATCCCAGATATTTCACTTTTTGTTATCTGGCATCTGGACTCCTTCTATTAATTTTGAATGCAGAAAATTCACCAGAACTTTAAATTGTTTTCATCAGCAGTCACAATAATACCGTAATAACATCGGTATTGACAAAAAAATCATCGTCAAGTCAGTTGCAAACTGGGCAGCTTTACAGGGAACACTTAACATCCTGCAATGCAGAGGTGGTATTCAGCAGGTTCTGACCAGTTCTGGAGAACCGGTAGTGGAAATTTTGAGTAGTTTGGAGAACCTGCAAATACCACCTCTGAATGGCCCCACCCATCTATTCTCTGCCTCCCAAGTCCCAGCTGATCTGCTGAGTCTTCTTTTGTTGCCCTGCACAGGAGAACGGAGCTGGAAAACAGGTTAGTGGGGTGGGGAGGGAATGGAGATTTTTCTTCCGCTGCCATGGCCACCAAGCCACATCATGACCACCAAGCTACTCCCACAGAACTGGTAATAAAACTTTTTGAATTCCACCACTGCTGCAATGATATGTTTAACACCATCAAATATCCACACCTGCCTATCCCAGGTTCTTGTGAAGGACTTAATAGGTGGTTAAAAATGCCGAATTCAATCTGAATGTTTGGCTGACTGTATGACAAACCATAATCATTCATTAAATTTATATGCCATTTGACTCACAGTAATTGTGGGCAGTTTAGAATTGTTTAAATCATTTAAAAACAAAGAACAACACATACACACACAGAGAGAGAGAGAGAGAGAACAGGACAAAACAACAATTAATGGCAAAGAAAACCAACTCAAAGGGGAACAAGCAAAGGGAAGAAAAGACTGCCAGCTCTCCTGGCCAAAGGCCCTAGACAAAGAGCCTATCAAAGCATTAAACACCTGCCCTTTGGAATCCCAGCAAGATGGAGCTGTTTGATTCTTGTTTGTTCCAGAGGGCAAGCAATGCTACAGAAAAGGTACACTTCCAGGATCCTGATAGATGGCATTGTTTAATCAACGAAACCCAGAATCTGCCAACCTAGCCAGATCAAACTGGCTGGGTAGAAACTATCAGAGGCAAGAGGTCTCTCAAATAACCAGACCCTGCTTTCCACACGTCCAAAAAGATTACTGATGCTTTATTTTTCTTGTTATAAATATATCCTGAAGCATTTATCTGTTTTAATCCTTCCTTTTGGGATTATAACCTGTCTGATCTGTATGTACTATGTTTGGAACTTCTTTGGATGTTCAACAAATATTAAGATAAAAATTTCTTTGTTTTCAACCTGGTTGTCACCCAGATTTTCTTGGATAGATGAGCGGCCAAGTAGACTGGATCAATAAATAAACCAATTAACCAAAAATTAGATACCACGATGGATTGAAATCTCCATGCTAAATAAAGTAAACTAATATTACTTATTCTAGAAATAGTGTGGTTCCTGATATTACTCAGGATAATAGGAGGACTTTTCTTTGGTGTTTCTCAAATAGGAAATGAGACATCTTCAAAGCCAAATGGGTGGAGAAATCACTGTGGAAATGGATGCTGCTCCTGGTGTGGACCTGACGAAGATCCTGGCCGACATGCGAGAACAGTATGAGAGCTTGGCAGAAAAGAACCGCAGAGATGCTGAGCAGTGGTTCTTCACCAAGGTAAGGACTTCCTTGAGATGAACATACTCTCTTGAAATCACTATTTTGATATGTGCACTGTGACGTTTCAGTGGTCCTTTCTTAACAGATTGAAGAGCTGAATCGAGAAGTTGCCATCAATACAGAACAACTGCAGAGTGGCCAAACAGAAGTCCTAGAACTGCAACGCAGCCTTCAAGGACTAGAGATAGATTTGCAGGCTCAGCTTAGCACGGTACAGGAACAAGACTGTTTTTGTTTTTCCCTATTTATATTCTAAATAAGAAGACTAGAGTATGGTGCACAATATGTTTCTGCTTCACGGAGAGGACAGAAATACTCTTGTTTCTTCCCTGAGTTGCTCTGTATTCCTGTGTCGAAAACTACCTTTTCGCTTGTGAGTGAAACTGCTTTTTTTCTACTACATTCTCAGCCTGTTGAGCATTCAGCTGATGTTCCTGTTGAAGGGGATACAGAATGGTACACTTATGTTGCTGTTCTCTGTTATATATCCTTCTATTACACCCAAGCCTTTTTGGCCTCCCAATCTAAACAATCCTTTATGACATCCTCACAAAGAATGTAGTCCTAGTGTGGAAATCCAGGGAAGCTGATATGGAGAGTCATTTAGGTCATGGTTGTCCTAATGATGCTTTTTCAAAAGTTGCCTCTTGAAAAATGTCTTTGGGACATATTGTAACAGCTATGGAAAATAAATCTTGTAAGTTTGAATTTTCTTCCTCCTCCTTCACCCTATCTTCATGTGAAATAGAGAGGAGCCTGTTTCTTGCAATGGGCTCAACCCATGTTTATCTGAAAGTTGCTTTGATACTAGCTTTTCTTTCTGTCCTTCAAGGCCATTCCCTATGCTCCCTATACTCAAGACTTCTGGAAAGTCAATTGGGGTATGAAAGCTGAGGCATTCCTATATGCTCTTTGGCTACTTCATAGTTAAATAATTATCCACAATGTCAGATTCCTGTCTAGAGAACTTTATCCACGTTCTCTGTTCTTTCAAACAAAACTTCAAAAGCCAATTCTTTTTTTATGAAACAGGTAAACAAATCGGGTGAGGAAAAATGAGGCAGTTTTATTTGCCAAAAACTTATTTGTAGTTACTATATTTGTAGCTACTATAAGAAGGTACCTTTTTGATAAGAGGATCAATCTACATGTAAGAAGTTCTCAGTTTCTATAGGTAAAGCATTTTCAAAGAGTGTCCTGAGGCCCCTGTAAGTAAGCTATCAAGGCAGATAGATTTCTTGGGTGAGTGGGGGGATACATTTATCCCAGGATGTTCATGTTCTCTTAGGTAATACACCAGGAAACATTGGTAGGATCTTATACTGGAATGACATAGTGTGCTAAATTAGAGTTGGGCAATTGTATTAGGGTGACAGTGTATTTGATCTTTGAATGATATTTTGGAAGTAAAACTACCAAAGCAGACAAGGCTATGACAAAGAAGTGGTTGAGGGTAGGATAGAAAAGTTACTTTAAAAAAGAAATGTAAAAAAGTTAAATTAAAACATCAAATAAATATTGTACAAATAAAGTGAAGAATGTTCTTATTTTCTTATAATACAGAGGAAAATTTAGCAGCTCTAGCAGCTAATATCAAATTGCTGGGGTGAGGGCTGCATGCACTTTTGTTATGCCACTATTAGGTTAATCCATTATGAGGTTGATTTGCATTAGGCTTCCAATAATATGTGTACCCAACCATTTGGCTCAATAAATAATAGTTTGTAACCTAGTGCTGGTTTTGCCCCATATAATGTTTATTTCCTTTTTAGGTTTTGCCCAATATAATGTTTATATTCCTTTTTAACATGGATTTTCATTCATCCCTCTTCCCAGAAAGCAGCACTGGAAGGGACTTTGGCAGACATAGAATCTCGCTATAGTATTCAGCTTGCCCAGATCCAAGGTCTTATCATCAATCTGGAAGAGGAACTGGCTACCTTGAGATGTGACATGGAGCGCCAGAATCATGAATATAAGATTCTCCTTGATGTCAAGACACGCTTGGAACAGGAAATTGCTACCTACCGTCGTCTGCTGGAGGGAGAGGAAGCTTAGTATGTCAAAATGGTCCCATCATTTGTACTCAAAATGACTAATTGGGAAAATGATGAAGGTTAGGGGTCTTTCAGAGTAAAGTTCACCCAACTGAAGGGTTTCTGAAATATATTCTAATGCCTGAGTAGGACTAACAATAATTATTTAAGATGATTTTTGTAGCTTTCCCACCATTTCAAACTTTTGTTAGTGCATATTGTTGACACACTAAGTTGGGCTATTGTGATTGCAATGCTTGTAAATCAAATACAATTAATGACAAAGGTGGTGTTCAAACAAGATCTTATTCTTTGTCTTTTGCCTTTACTAGTCTATCAATAGAGTACTGGGCCACAGATGAAAATGTAATGATTATAACTAAAGTGGTCCAGCATTCTAAAATAGCTCCTGTATTTTTATTATAAAGAAATTATCATCAATTAAATCAGACTTAGATCAAGTATCATTGTTTCTTTCTTATTAAAGTCTAGCAACTTTGACAATCGCTTCTGTATTTGTTTTTTTTGCATAGCTTTTTATGTTTCTCTAATTGGTCTTTTTTTATTTTTCTTCTTTTCATGTAGTATTTCTCCCCAGTACTCATCAGACATAGAGGGTAAGGATCTACTAGAGTTTTGATTTTTAATTACTGTGTTGCCTGAATCTATTCTAGTTTTAAAAGTTTCCTTCTTGGAGTATCTAGATCTGCAAAATGAATAGACAAGTTGATGATTCAGTTATTGTGAACAAACCTACAGGTCACTCAAATCTCCTCATCCATATCTCCCTGCTTTAGCTCCAGATTGAATTCCTTGCCATTGGTGAAAGATGTGTCCTCACAACATTTTCTATATCTCGGGGCCAGCCTACCGTTAAGTCAGGCTGAGTCTGGAAAAAGCAGTCTTCAAGGAATCTAGCACTTCCCAATTGTTAGGCAAATATTTTATATTCCATGGAGAGCAACTAGGGAAGGTGAAAGTGCCTACTTCCATCAGCCATAGGGCTATATTAAACTATGACCATTTCTGCTTTTACATCATCATCCCACTTGGAAGCCAATGGTTTTTGCTGTGGTAGAAATTCCTACTGGCAGCTTCTAAAGCTTCACAGCATGGGGACTATGGGCTTCGTGATCTGCACCAGTGAGCTGCAGCAGAAAGTCTGCCCATCAGGTGTTATGATTGATCCATTCTTTCATGCTTCATGCTTTCTAGCTAACATAGGCAGCTATGGAGAGTTTTTAATGAGGGATTCATGCTTGCAGGCAAACAAACTTTCACTGACCTTATTTCCAAGGCATAGCAAGTTTTCTCAACTGGCAAACTGGTTATCTAATTTGAGGATACAAGGAAAGGATATTGGGGGAATGGGAAGATCCCCAAGTTGATTAAAGCATTCAAATGGCTTTAAATTTTGTGTGTTTGAAAAGAGATTGTAACATAAAGTGGATCGCAACTTTGCAATTACTATTGTTTACTCCCATATCAGAGCTTTGACTCTGGTAGAAGAAAAAGAAGGGGACCAGACTGGATGCATAATGTCAATGGTTGATCAACAGTATCAAATTCTTCCTGATCCTCTTTATACAAAGAACACTTGAGCTGATGCTGGAGATATTTTGAGAAACCAAGAAGACCCACTGTTGGAGTACTCTGAAAAAATGACATGATTGCTGTGCCTAGGAAAAATAGAGAGGGTTGAGCAAAAAATAGGAGAAAGAGAGTGGGGGTAAGACATATTAGGAAAAAGTTGAACAAGATGAATCCCTGTTGCATTTATAAACATGCACTGCTGGGAATATATATAGGTGTTTGATTCTCACTGGATCAAACAGGCCAACTCTAATCAGCCTCAGCTCCTTTGCCTCTACCCTGATTATTATTATTTTATTAATTGTTTAATTAAACAGTCTGGTATAAATACTGCCAGACTAGAAGCCTGCTGCTTAAAGCAAATAAGTAGATGAAGCCTTGCTTCTCCCCCTGAAAGGAAATAAATTATGCTGAACTACTCAATCTCAGTTCTAGAAATGAAAATGTATCCAAAAATTATTTAATTATCAAATAACAGTATAAAAGCCTTAGAAACAGCTCCATTTTCTGTAAGCAAAGCACTATTCTTGAAATCAACATCTAATGAGCACTGAATCAATGCAGACCATTGTCTTCTTTCCAAATGGTAAAACCTTCAGTGTAAGTGCTCTGAAAAGGAAATCACTTGGGTGAAACATTAGCCTTGCTACCTTTTGTTTTCTTCTGAAAATTCTGTTTAGCTGAGTGCTGAAGAAGAGAATGTTGGATGATGGAATTCTTTGTCACTTTTCTATTTTCCTTTTTGCAATTAAGTTTTGATTCCTCCTCTGTTTCCCTGCAGGATCCAAAACTACCCGTCAGATTCGCACAATTATTGAGGAGATAAAAGATGGAAAAGTGATCTCGTCCCGTGAACAAGTTCATGTCTCTGGGAATTAAACCCACACAGTGAACTTATCAGCTTTTCCTTCTTTGTGAAGCTCCTCTTACTACCAGATTTTTGCTCAGTTCTTTTTCATCTACAGTTTGAACTGCCTTTGGTTTATTGCATGAGCTCTAATAAAGCTTTGTTTTCATCCATTTCATTTAAAGAAAATGACTGATTTAACAAAATCCTTAGGTTTTTTTTAAAGATCTTCCTTTTAAAGGAAGAATAAAGACAGAATAAAGTACTAAAACAGAATTTCTGAAGTGAATTTTACAATGAAGAAAAGTTACTAGGCCATTGTTGCCTATATCATATCATCTTTATTCTTTTGAAACCAAAAAGTACAAGGAATTATATGTACTGATAGCATCTATAGCTTCTTTTACCTGTTCTCTCTCCCTAATTAAGTTTAGTTCATTGATTATCATGATGCTGACATAAAGTTCTTGATGACTCTGGAAAATAACCAGCAGGGAAATATTTATGAATACAAGACAATGAAACAGACAGTTATATGTTCTTAATTGCAACATACACCAGAATCATAATCATGGTATTGTTTTTCCTAAAATGCCCCAGTTAAAGCCATTGTCATGCATTTCATCAATTTAAAGTTTTAGTTTATCTCACCCAATCAGTGTTCTCCAGATCTGTTGGAATATCTGTCCCATCAGTGCTGAGAATTGTGAGAGCTATAAGCACACACATATGGAAAGATACCGGTTAGAAAAGACTGCTATAGCTAGTGTAATCTTCAAATTTGCCCACTGCTTGCAAACTGAACACTTACAGTACCACTCTTAACTAAGTCCTTCTGAAATGGCAAAGCCTGCTTAGTTTATTATGGGTTTAGACTGGAGCAACTTAAAAACAGTATAAACATAATAAAAATGATACTTTCACATTGAAATATAATACCACTACAGTAATATACCAGGCTTACCTAGCTTGATGCAATGATACATTCCCCATAGTTATTATACATATTCTTGCTACACTATCTGAGTTAGCTTAATACTGAGACCATCTCTTTCTCGGTAGTAGTTACATTCCTGGAGAGACACCATTCATCATAATAGACATTTCTGGCCTCAATATCCCCACAAAAAGAGAGAAAACTCAGGGGTTTTATTTAGGTCAGGGCTGTCAAACTTACGGCCTGTGGGCCAGATGCATCACACACTGGCCATGCCCATGCTTGGTTTAGCGAAGGGGGAAAAAGTCATTATACATCATGTGATGCCACTGTGACAATGTGAGTTTGACACCCCTGATTTAGGGGATGGTCATATCAGCATTTGGTTTTGAAAGACTCCAGTACTTAAAGTAGGAATTATAAAACTTGTCCAAGAAAATGGAATGGATACCAAGAGACCACAGAGTTAGAAGTTTGGTGTACTAATAGCAATGTACATTATCAAATAATGATGCATTAATGTATGCAAGCATGGGCAAGGCTAATATTTTCTGAACTATAATGTGCAGATTGAAGAGATCTTATGTTGGATTTTTTTGAAGTAAACTTTGCTTGTCATCACGTCAATGCAGGTCTTTTTTTTAAATGTGCCTCGGGAGAAAACAGAAAGAATGATTCATTCCTATGTCCAAAATAATTTGCACTTTGCAGTCTGGTTGAAATGTATTTATTGGCTAGGATTCAAGATAAATAGAGATGGGTTCCAATGGCATTTGAAAAGCAATTTTGTGGGTAGAGATCTTGGCTCAGACCATTTGTGGCAAACATTTCTCCAGGAGAAAGAAAGCTTTTCCAGCAGTTTCTTCACCTTGTCTGGTGGAATTGGTACAGAGACAGAAATATTGCCACCGAAAAAGCTCAGTGAGAGTCATTGTTTCAAAATATTTTTGCTTGGGATCTAACTGAAACTAGTAGACTGCAGAATGCTGAAGACAGGAAAGTAACCACCTGATCATCAGAAGGGCAAAACTACTAAATTGTATTGCAAATTGCAACAGAAATTTCTTTTTTAAAAAAATGCTACAATTCAAAAAGCAAATCACCTTTTCTCAAACGGAATTACAGTCATCTGCCTGGAGAATTCTGGGAGTTGAAGTTTATACAACTTAAATTTGCCAGGGTTTGAAAAATACTGGTCTAAAACATTATTCCTCAAGCTGGTATCCTCCCATCAAACACAGACTAGCATGCAGCCCAATGGAGGCAAGAACCAAAAATGCCCTCTTTGTAAACGGTGCGAAGTGAAATGTATATGAGAAAAGTTCCCACAGTTGCTGTCATAGGCCTGTGTTGCTTTGTCAATATTTTTTCCTGTCCATTAGTGATTTTACTTATTTAGTTATCAAATTTATTTGCTTTATAAATTTATTTTATAAAATTATTTTTCTTTCCATTGATTGCATGAAGTCTTTGTTAGGTAGCTGCAGGAAGACTATTTGTTACCAAATGTTATCACAGGATAACATTTGTACCTCTGTACAAAACTATACTGTGACTCTTTTATGATAAAGTTAGGACCTAGAGCCTTTTTTAAAAAAGTGATGTTTTACCATCAGTCTTTCAAGAAAGACAAGCTCAGAAAACAGGATTATTAAGAGTCTTAAATGTTCTCTACTGCCATTTAGGTATTGTAACAGAACCTCAAGAGCTGTCAAAACTCTCTACTTTAATACATACTTAACAAAATCAGGATGGAAAGTTGAATTTCTTGTTCATATTTTTTACTTTCTCAGAGCTCAAATTTATTTTCTGTTACAGCTTAACATTCTTGACATTCTTCACACCTAGGGAAAATCTAAGGCTGCAGAGTTATAGACACTTGTCAATAAGCTATCTGAACATAGATTAAATTCTGTTAATGAGTGAAATTCCACTGTAAATAAGTAAGTGTAGAGTAAGAGTAGCTTGTAGATGATTTCAGATTGTTTCTCAGCCAAACCACTTTTATAACCAAGCTGTTCAGATTCATTTGTAGAATTGCATAACTTAATTGTATTGCTTTAATTGCTTTATAGGAATGGCAAGAAATTTTTCATGGTCAGGGGCTATACTTTTAAAGTATTACCTCTTTCTTTTCTTTAGCTCTTTGAAGCAGTTTCATCTTAGGCAGAGTAGTAAGACTGCACAGTCCAAGTGGCTGGAGCCATAATTTTCTTTGTTTTTCAATTGTCAAAATGTTTTTCAAAAACTGTTTCTCAATTTTCTGTAAGTTATTTTGTAGTAGCTAATTTAAAAAAAACAATTTAAAGCTTTTTGTAATGTGCAAAATTTTAAAATAATAGAATAATGAGAAATGGTACCCTCAATTGTAAATGATTTGTCAGATTTCGCTGGTGCTGAACTGAAGCAATTCAAAATATAACAGAAATGGACATAGGATCCCATGCTGCAAGTTTTTGTCTAAAACAATAGTTCTTAAGTTGATGTTGGGTAAACATATAAATAAATAAATAAATAGGTAGATAGACAGATAGATAGATAGATAAATAAATAAATAAATGCAAAAGCATAATAACATAGATTAAAACAACCACACAAAGAAGTACAGACTATAAATAACAAATAAAGCAAATGAACTGGAATCATGTAACTTTAGAAATCATTCCAAATTAGGGTCTCTTTCATTTTTTGTTTGATGTTTCCAAAGATGTTACATAGCTTCTCTATTTTCTTCCAAAGTGATTGTAGATTTGTAAGTATTTGTAAGCATCAAAGGCGATTTGAGACTTTCAAGTTGAAGTACAGATCCAATGAAAAGAATTGCAGGGTATGAATGTGATTTATAGTTAGAACATGTCTCAACAGTTCTCAAAAGCACAGCAATTAATAATTCAAAAGTGAGCTGGTAATTCTAATAGAAAAAGAATATGTTTAGTTTAATTATAATTTAGTACATGCTGTTGGTACAATTATTGGCTGAAAAGGAGTCAACAAAATTGTAAAGACTTGTTTCAATCCATTTAACTTGATATGTAATTTTAAGGAAAAAACTCTCATCTCTGGTCTCTTTGCTTCACTCTTAGGATGTCTTTTCAAGTTACAGCTTTTCTTTTGCTCAGAGAGGTCCTGCTGTTTGAAGGAACCAGCACATATTATTTGTAGGTGGAATTGTTTGGACCTGCTTTTGAAAACAGTAAAGCATTGGCAGAACATTCATAGAGCACTTTCGTACAAGCTTGCCTGGTCTTTCATAGGTATATGTAATGGAGAATGGAATCAGGAGACCTCTAAAGAAGCCTAAAGAAAAGACCTCAAAAGTAAAACCTGGCAGATGCCATAGAATGTCACACTTAACGTGTGAATAATATAAATGGTCTTTATATTGATTATTTGTAATCTGTGGTCCCACATTTCTGTGCATTACATCAACTACCAAAATAAATTGGGAAATAGGACTTTCTTTTTAAGAAAATCAAAGAACATTTCTAGTCATAATGGTTGTAGAAACAAACAAGGAAAAAACTAGAGCTTCCTGCTTCCTTGACTAGGTTTTCAATTATAGGAATTTCCTCAAATCCCTCTCCCTTTATGACAGGGTTTGTAATATAGCTGCTTTATCAGGTGGTCTTAGTAAAAGCTTCTGGCTTCCCTCAATAAAATGGCTTCAAGTATTAGAACAAAGTGGATGGTTGACATTGTGGTAATGAAAAACATGGGACACTTTCCACTTTTTAAACCAGGATCCTTCTGCTCTATTCCCATAAATTATCTACTGTATATACAGTGCAGAATGTGAGAATCCTGGGTATTACATCGCCTTTGCAAAAGTGGCATGGAAGCATAATGTTTGGCAACAATGTCAAATAAAGTTATGGCAAGTGTAGTTTCCAGTCCTGTGCTGATTATCAAATATATTGATATTATAAGCTTGAGCTCAAACATGACAGACATGAAAAAACAGCACGCTTGGATTAGAAATTAATGGAAATATTGTTTAGTTTGTTTTCTGATATTATTTCACTTTTTACACATTTCTTACACATTGATGAAGATGGTACAAGTGATTTTAGAGAGAGGAGATCTGAGAATGTGGGAAATATCAAACTTGATGAAATGTGTTAATCCAGCATAGGATTTGGATTACTCCACTCTTAAAAATGTGACTTTGAATCAGTCAGATTCAATGTGGAACATGATTGATGTGGAACAAAGATTGATGTGGAACAATGATTGATGTGGAACAAAGATTGATGCATCTTTTCCCTGCACTTTACTGTCAGAAGGAGAACTTTGTTCTCTATCTTCTAGAAATAAATTTATCTATTGGATTTGGAATTGGTGAAGATAGTTGAGAACTGTATTTGGACTTTTTAAAAATAAGAATTTACCAGAATGTGCACATTTGTATATAAGCAGGAGACAAGGAATTTAAGAGCTGAAACATGTATGTAGGAGGAAGCAAAAGGGAAATAGTCATTCATCCTCATGAATACATCATCCTGATCACTCCTTAAAGCTCATTTTCTCTCACCTGAATTTGGGTTGAAAACTAGCCACATTATTTTTGAGTTTGATAATCACGTGTTCCTAAAAGGGCTGTCTGAAAACTGAAACTCTTGAGCAGGAAAAGCCAGGTTTCTCATTAGCTCACGTTTCTGGGCATGGGGTGAAGCTATCCAGAGTTGAGACAAAATTCTCAGCCATGTTCGACCTTCTTTATCACTCATAAGATGAACAGATCCCTGATAGTTAACAATGGATAAGCTTTATGATAATAAGACCCTCATCAGTGCCTACTTCTAACCAAGCTCTACAAAAAGGAGTTGTGCTAGAAACAGTTTTGGTCTTACACCTACCATTGAGTTTTGTAGAGTTAAGAGGAAAGCAAAGTCTATGAGGCCATATTTATTTAGGACAGCTTGTTATACATTCTCCTAGGGTCAAGAGGCAATTGGGTATTGTTTTATTGGCAGAGTTTTCATTTTACATTCCAAAGAAATCTGAAGAAGGTGAGAAGTCCTAGAACAAAGCCTAAAATGTTACACAAAGAGAGATATCTGATTTTTAATACAAGTGTAAGGGAAGAACATTCAAGAGTCCTTTTACATCCTTCACATTTTTAAAAGGTTCTCCTGGGCGAAAACCCCCTTTCTCTGAATAATAGATGGTGATGCACTTAGGAGGAAAAACGGAGCAGTAAAATCAAAAGAAAACCCCACCCTCTCCTAAGGCATAATCTTTATGCCAGAACATGACATCAGCATGAATAAATGCATCGAGGGAAAGGGATAGTCCTGGAAACTGACTTTGATTCTGGGGGTGTGGGGGTGTTTGTGTGATGAAATCTTGAGGAAATGCCAAATATTTGTGAGTTTAGCAACACCTCCATCCTAGATATAAGGCAGGAATTCAGAGAAAGAGCCACTATCCCTCTGAAGCTTTTAGAATTTAGCAGGGAAGTCTGTATTGTGTGGCTCCATTTTTTGGCAAAATGACCACTTCCATCAAGCAATACACTTCCTCCTCTTCCTGTAAGAAAGGGAGTTCGTGCAGTTTTGGTGGGGGCTCTTCCCGTCTCTCCTCTGTCCCTTTGGGTGGAGGATGCAGAACTTCAAGCATCTATGGAGGATCTGGTGGCATCTCTGTCTCTTCCTCTCGCTATTCCTCTGGGGTTGGCAATGCCCTTGGTGGTGGCTATGGGGGTAGCAATTACTGTAGCAGCTATGGTGGTGGATTTGGCACTGGTTTTGGTGCAAATCTTGGTATGGGCTTTGGTGGAGGCTCTGTGGTCAGTAGTGATGTCCTTTTGACTGGAGGTGAGAAGCAAACTATGCAGAACCTCAATGATCGCTTGGCTAACTACCTGGATAAGGTGCGGGCATTAGAGGAAGCCAATACCAATTTGGAAATTAAGATCAATGAGTGGTATCAGAAGCAGGCACCTGCTCCAGACCGTGACTACAGCCACTATTTCAGAACAATTGAAGATCTGAAGAGCAAGGTATGACTTAATGCCTATTAGAGGGGGGGAAATTTCCCAGCCTGGATATAGGAATGAATTCTTAAGGTTAGAAAAAAGAATTTGAGATTCAAAGATTCAAAACCACATTGGTTTATAAATAATAGAAAAAACAAATATGATGTTCAAAGTCTGTTGTTGATTGCCGTCTTAATTCTCTGTCACTGTAATGCAAATGAAAAAGCTTGCATTATTGCAGTTCTCTGTGTATTTGTTGAACAATTCACACCTATGTAACTTTGTCACATTGTTTCCCTGCCTCTTGCAATCCTTCTACAAATCTAAAATTGCCAGTATTTGCTTAAAGTCCATAGAGAACTGTAGATTGTTTTTGCATTACTATGGTGTTAATGTGTGCTTAAAACAATAATGACAAAACTTCTTAGATGCATGCATCTCTATTTGGTACACACTTTGTCAAATATATTTTGTGCCAGGTTAATCCACATTCTGTATCCAATGAGGATAAACTCTCTAGTCATGTGCATTATCTAAATATTTTTTATAAATATTATAAATCAATATTATACATTTTATTTCCATTTATACTGTTTTTGCAAAATTAACTTCAGTTCTTCTTATCGCGGGGTGAGGGATGGAGTGATTAGGCCTACTATTGCAAGGCAAAATTCACAACAGTCCATCTGATTTCTGGTACACTGAACATGTTAGCAAAATGATTCTAGAACTTGCAATGGGAAACCTGGATGAATTACATTTTGGTTAAAATTCTTATACATTCTTAACAATATGAGAGGTTTCTATGGTAGATTTTAAGTTAATACTTGTACATCATTATCTAAAAAGGACAAGGGAAGACCTAATAAATATAAAATATGTATGTACTACAAAATGTAGTTCCTGCCATAGAAATGTGATCCATCTTGCTCTTGTGGGCAATGGTGTGAGCAAGTGACCTATGTGCCTCCAGGATTACTTGTCCAGGTGGTCACTATGAATGGGTGAATTGAAGATCATTTTCCTTCTAAACTGGCCAAGTTTTAAATCAAGTGGATCTCAGAAAGGAAGGATGCACTTAGCTATCAATCAAATAGATAGCGGTCCTCTGCAAAGATAGATGTTATGGATTACCCTTGTCTTTTATGACATTTAGAATAAAGATGATTGATAAGGGAGAAGAAATTGATTTGTTTGTTAATCAGATCATTCCTAAGAAAATGGCAAATTGAGTTCCAAGAAAACAACATCGAAGAGCAGATTGCTCTAGGATATGAATTATTTCATTCTAGTTGTCTACTGATGGAAGCCTCCAGAAATCATTAAAAAGTTGCAAATGAAGTCTGTACCATTCTGAATATGAGCCTGATGATGCATACCGGATGTTACTCACATCCCAAGCTTGAATTCCTGAGAGCTCCTCAGGGCAGGGCAGGGCAGGGCTCTGATACAGCTCACCTTTTGTATAGTCTTGTCTGATGGATTCAGACTCAAGTACTGAGTAATAATAACAATGATTTTGTACTGGGATCAAATGAAGGATTAGCAAAGCTCTTTGAACACTAAAATTTGCTAAACAAATAAAGATCAATATGACAAATGTATTACATTTGCCTCGTGAATAGGTACTTGTCCTGATAATTGTTTTCTTAAGTTTTCGCGGGTACTTACGTGTATGGTATTATCCTGATTATGTATGGTATTATCCTGATAAGTATCCACTCATATTTCTGCTTTTTCTGTTTACTGCTTTTATTTCATGATTGCTTTTGTCCTGTATAGAGTTAGGATGCTGTCAAAAATGGTAACAGCAATGATGGAGAATCCATATGCCACTGAACTATAATTCTCAACATCCCTCACTATGATATAGCCATGGTAGCTATATTACTGGGATCTGTAGATCAGCAACTTGAAATTCACACCTTCTCTATTCCTGAGTTGGTGAATTGGATGATGATAGGAAAACCTCTTAGGATTGCTTCTTAGTTTACCCTGTGTTTCCCCCCCTAGATTTTAGCAGCTTCCATTGACAATGCTGGTGTTCTCCTTCAGATTGACAATGCACGCTTGGCTGCTGATGACTTTAGAACCAAGTAAGATTTTGAGTTTTTTAATTCATGGACACATGGAAAACAATAACATCAGGCTCTTTTACATAGTTTGCTGAACGGATGGAATTTTGTACACACTAAGTAACTAGATTTTTTTCTTTCACATTTAAGAGATAAAAGTTAGATTAAAGAATGAAAAAGGGGTCAAGGCAGGTAGTGATACCTAAAGATTTTGTCTGGTCTCCATTGAGAATAACTAGAATACAGCTTCATTTCTTAATCCACGGTTAGGAACACAGCTCCCACAGGTCCCAAGTCACTCTTAAAAATTATGGATGGTCCAGGAATCTCCTGCATTAATTAATTTTTAAAATGTTTGATTTTTTTTAAAAAAATATGGCTGCAATCCTATGAGATGCAATGCTCTTTAACTAGATCTTGAGAGACCTTACTCTTGAACACAAAAGGCTTGCAAGATTTCACGAGTATTTATGAGATATTGCGTTGCTACATTAGATTTGGCAAAATCTCATGATAAAATTGTTGGAATTTTGTAATTGTTGGAAACTTGTAACACTTGGAGCAATAAGTTTGTTGTCAGTATTGGGTACTCAGAAATTGGAATCATATACTAGTGCTCTGTCAATTCTATTATATATTTCTTAGCTGAACAAGCTATCCCTTGGAATTGTACAGCTCTGCTCAAAATATATGCCAAAATGCACATTTTTAAAAATGCAGATATGCGTATTTTATATTCAAATTCATATATTTTAATAAATTTCATTCTTTGAAGATGATTATAGATTAAATAGACCCATCTAGAGGTGGTATTCAGCAGGTTCTGACCAGTTCTGGAGAACCAGTAGCGGAAATTTTGAGTAGTTCGGAGAACCTGCAAATACCACCTCTGACTGGAGATTTTATAGTATCCTTCCCCTGCCACACCCACCAAGCCACATCCACAGAACCGGTAATAAAAAAAATTGAATCCCACCACTGAACCCCTCTCCTCCTCTTCCATTCTTTCCTTTTCTGGATTTGTAAGGCCATCCAATTCAGAACACTGGGTTGGAGTACAGTATTAAAAAGAGATAAAAATCTCTGTTAAACTAAGCAGGTGATAGATGGTCCCTCAGGTAGCAAGACCATGAAACACTTGACAGATTATAACTAATAACTTGAATTGACTGTTCACTGTTCATGTGCAGTTCCTAAACCAGAATTTTTACATGGACATACCAAAACATGCCAGTGATTCCCTGGGCTGCTTGATCCTTATGTGTGATTTTCAAGAGCAACACCACACACATTGTAATAATCCATGTGCAATGTGACTAAAACACAAGAGATTGTCTGAAGGACATCTGATCCAGAAAAAGCTGCAATTGTTCCACAAGATGGAACTATATAGAGGATTTTTTCACTACAGCTACCATCTGTTCTTCACATAGAAATGAAAGTATAGTGGTGGAAATAATTGATCAAGAGCAGGTATTAAAAAAACAAGGATTACTTGTTAATTAAATTTAAAAAAATAAGGATTATTAGAGCAGTTTAGTACTTTGCTGATATTCTGAAACTCTACAGATAAGATTAAGGAACTTGTGACCATCCTATGTACATCCTTCTTCATCTATAAGTTAAACAGGGCATGATGTCTGTCATGAACTAATTTTGTATAGCTAAAGATCTGTAGCCTATGATTTAAACTCTTTTCTGAACAGTACTGCTTTGGTGCTAAGCAGTATTACCACCTCTCTTTATAGTGTTCATATAGAAAGTCTTCTATCAGTGCTAGTGGGAATTTTCCCTCCATTGCAGATGGAGGTTCTGCTTCCACTTTTGGTCAGGAATCTGGCAGGCTAAAAAAATCAGCTTTTCCCCCCTTCCCTGACAATGTATTTAAACATATGAACAAGTGAAGAAGATAAATAAGAGTTGCACTTTGGCTTTCACTGAATCATATATTTCAAGACTCTAAGGGTTGATTTCTGCAAATTTCAAAATTTTAAATGAAAACAGGCACATATTAGCCATTATGAGTATCAAAAGGAATGGAGTTGATTTTAATCTTGAGAATAAACTTTTAAAATCACAATACCTAGCTAAGACTCAAATGATGGCAGATTAAAACTAAACAACAGTTTTTCTATGTTGATTTTTCTAAAATATTTTTGCATTTATTTAATTAAACAAAATAAAGGAAAAAAGAAAGTAATAGAAAAAAAGAAAGAAAACAATGAAAGAAAAGCAAAATGACAATCATACATAAAGGCTGATCATACGTGTTTATATCTATATAAAGTTTCAAAGAACAGTTTCCACAAAAGATTATCATATTGCATTTTAATTGTTCATCTAATTATGTCTGTAAATATTTTTTCATTAACTGCAAGTAACATCAGGCCTTCAAAATGGATATGTGGTTTAACTCCTTGCTGAATTCTTGTATTTCCAGGTTTGAAACAGAGCAAGCTTTGCGTATGAATGTTGAAAGTGACATCAATGGGCTGCGCAGAGTCTTGGATGAACTGACCTTATCTAGATCAGACATGGAAATGCAGATCGAGAATTTGAAAGAGGAGCTGGCATATCTCAAGAAGAACCATGAAGAGGTAAAACATCAAGACAGCAATAAATCTATCCATCACTAATGAAAGTGTAGGGAAGTTGTTTGATTTTTTTCCCCACATATTGGTTCAGGCCATTTAGTCAACTGCAAAAGAATATTTCTTGTTGTCGGATTCAGGATTTGACATCTGAATTCCAAATCATATTACTCCATATTTAAAGCAGCTTGCGATGGTATGCAAATACAAGTCATAGGCTTTAGGTGGTAGTGCAGGAAGAGGCTATGGTCTTAAGAAAGAAACATGAGTCTATGCTAACATTCATGTTCTTATGTAAAAAGTCCCATATTCAATTCCTGATATTTCCCAAAAAAGCAGGTGGGGAAAAAAAGATTTCTGCCAAGGATTTCAGCCAGTGGACTTATTCTCACATCCTTGTAACTGTAGCATAGCACAAAGGTGGATTATTTTAAAATGACATGTCCTCAGGAGTTTTATCTCATTCCTAGAACACAGCTGAGAAACTGAAAGTCACCCTTTGCTGTTCCAGGGTTAAAGGAGTATTTTTCCTTTTCTGATACAATATGTCCTGTGGGGATATGATCTCTGATGCTTCCTTAACAATGCTAATATAATCATGGGCTGGAATCTCCCATTGATCACTTGAGTCAGCTATGATTTTTGAATACTGTTTTCCAATATAATTCCATTAGTCCAGAGTTACTGGGAGTCAAGCAACATAATCATGAAATAAATCATCATCATCACTATCCTCATCCTCATCCTCATGTTTTTAATATCTGAAAAATCTGAAGAATATTTTGAAACAACCTTTCTTACATGTCATATATCAGCTCCAGGTACAATCAGGCAGCTGTTAAATGGTCTCCTCCCTCTCTTCTCTTGCCATACCTCTCAGTCTTGACAGCTTGGTCTGGGAGAAGAAAGAGAGAGTAGAGGGAGATAGGATTCGTCATCCAGCAGGTAGCCAATGACAGAGCTCTGATCCTTTGTTCCTTTATTGGGTCCCATCATCCCCCCCCAATTAATTCTGTTGGAGAGACTTAATCTCATCAACGGTGAGGAAAATGCTGAAGAAACCAGTTTGGTGCTGCAGTTAATAATTAGAAACTGGGACACTGTGGGTTCCAAACCCACAAGCGGGGAGGAGGGAGCTTAGGAACAAAGTCAACTGGAAGTGTGAAGACATTCCTTTGGGCTCACATTGGAGGTCTCATGGTCTGTGTTCAAACAGCAAGAGTTTCTCAATGAACTAAAATTTAAAAGTACTATATACACTGCTTTGCTCTTTGTTTTTTGGTGGGTTTTCTTTTTTGAATTTGGTTTTGCTGAACCAAATAAAAATTATCTTAGAGTCAAGAAATTAAACAGACACCCAAAAACAATCCTTAAAATATTTACTTCAGGAGAAGGCAATACATGTTAGACAAGTAGGCTGAATAATACAACTTCCTATGAATTTTTGTGTAGAAATACATATGAAAGATAAATATTTTCCTTCCACAGGAAATGAATGCTTTCCGAAAGCAAGTCAGTGGAGAAATCACTGTGGAAATGGATGCGGCTCCTGGTGTGGACCTGACAAAGATCCTATCAGACATGCGTGAACAGTATGAGACTTTGGCGGAGAAGAACCGTAGAGATGCTGAGCAGTGGTTTTTCAGCAAGGTGTGCTTTTTAAAAAACAAACAAACCAGAGGGCTTTTACGGAACATAAGCCATATATTCCCCAGAAGGTGCTTAATGCTCTCACCATAAGTCTTCTCTCTCTTTTTTCTTATAGACTGAGGAGCTAAATCGGGAAGTTGCCACCAATACAGTAGAGTTGCAGTCAAGCAAGACAGAGATCGTGGAACTGAGACGTACTATTCAAAATTTAGAGATAGATCTTCAGGCTCAACTCAGCATGGTATGGGAACACTTAAAGTTTAATGACATTTCCTCCCTGTACAATAGGTATAATCTGTGATGTGATTTTGGTTATTTCACTGATGGGGGTGGGTGAGGAGAAATGACAGGTCAACATTTTGCTAACATGTTCTCCTCAGTAACAAACAAATGAAACACCTGTTATTGAAAGGAGAGAGATATATGGAATCTAATCCAGAAAAGTGTAGTTGCCCTCATTAAGCTTAGTCCTATTAGAAGCACAATTTTTCTTCTGCCTTCAAGATCAATTGAAGGAACTTCTTTCCTCTGTTGAAGCTGCCTGGCCCTATCTAAACCACAATTCTTTATTTTCTATTCATCTGCTGGAGAATGTGGAACTTACTCAAACTAGGATAGTTTTTTAAAAAAATGTGTGATACAGTTGCATTTCCTTAGCATCTGAAATAGTTGATGTTATTCATGATAGCACTAAATATATCTGGAACCCCAACTCAGATTCCTCCTGCTCTTCTCTTTCCCCAGAAATCAGCACTGGAAGGCACATTGGTGGACACAGAAAATCGTTACAGTACTCAGCTTTGCCAGATCCAGACCATGATCTCCAACGTGGAGCAGGAGTTGTCTGGTCTGAGATGTGACATGGAGCGCCAGAACCATGAGCACAAGGTTCTCCTTGATGTCAAGACACGCCTGGAACAGGAGATTGCCACCTACCGTCGTCTGCTGGAGGGAGAGGAAGCCCAGTATGTAAAAGAGAATGGGTTGAGATGGAGTGGGGTGGGGTTTGACAAAAATGGCTGGATTGGGAGGGGAAAACAAGAGATGTAAAATGACATATACAGAATGAAGGGATTTAGATGGGAACAAATTTATTCCAAGTTTCCATCTTTAATATTTGTTTCATTGCTAAGTAAAAAGTTTTCCAGAAATCTTGAGCTTCTTTCTTAAGAAAATCATCTGTTGGTAGACTAATCATTATTTTTACATGTTGCCAAAAGTTGCTTTATATAAATACTTTATTGTAATAGTATCTAAGAATGTTTTTAGTAGACTCTTCTATTTTGGTGTTTAATAAGACATATTGCCACATTAATTGCATTGTGTGCTAGAAAAACTATCAGGGTTTCTAACTGGTCCATGCAATTCTGTATTTCTTTCAGCATGACCTCGCAATACAATGCATCTAAACCTGGCAAAGAAGGTAAGAGTGAAACTCAATTAAACAACAGTCATTTAATTGTATCCCAATTCTCATTAATTTATTGCAGTTTAGACTGTACTGGATTGTAATTCCCTTGATCAATAGGTCATAGGGTTGATGGGAGTTGTAGTCTAATTATTAGACTCTAATACATCTAGAGAATTTCAGGTTGTGAAAACTTTCTGTTACTTACCCAGGAGTGAAGCCATTGTCCAAAGAAATGTAATGTCAAAAAAATAGTTGAGGGACCAGTGAGTGATAAACCCAACTCTAGATATTTATTTTTCAAATCAAAATATTGCCCAGAAACCTTCTAAAATCTTCTAAAACAGCAAGTAGGCAAATTGATTGTTTTATATAAACCCTCTGTCTTTTCTGTAATTCAGAACATACGTACTGATCTTGTATAAATTAATACATGGTAATTAGCTAAATAAGCCAAAAGATATTTCAAGAAAACAAAGTATGCCAAATCTTCATCAACTTGAATGACATACTACTAATTATAATATTACATAATCTTAAGTGTATTTCAGGCTGTTCAACCTTAAATTTCAATCTCACACATCCCTTTCAAAGAATAAACATATTTCTGAATGAACATGTGTGGTACTGTAGTAGTTTTAGCCTGTTCCCAACCTTTTCTATTACTAAGAACTCCACTGTAATATTACAGTCTTCCCCAAATTAGTGTCTTCCTGACACGATGCTACTGCAACTCCCAAACTTTCCTATTAGCATGAAGAGAGTACTGTTAATTCTGGGACCCAAAGTCGTAACAGGAAAGCACCCAGTTAGGGAATTGCATCACAGTAAGTCTATTTTTTCCCCTTCAAGTTATATACTGTAATAGAAGCATTGTTAGTCCACAAAAATGGTGGGATTTGGAAGCAGTAACACTTTCTGGTTCTCTACATATAAGAAGCATAGAAAACAGGGGAAGCCTCTTAGAACAACCTCCAGGTTAATTGAAGCTGCAACAAAAGCTTCTTGACAGCTAATGTCATTTTATGTCCTGATCATTACAAGCTGATGTCAGCGAGTTTCCCTTTGGGTCTAGCTGAAGAAAATGTGCCCTTTATGCCTCTTTCTCTTGCAGTATCAAAAACAACTCGCCAAGTCCGCATGGTTGTTGAGGAGCTTGAAGATGGGAAAGTAGTTTCTTCACGTGAGCAAATCCAGAAGAATTCATACTGAAAAGGATTCTACCTACTCCAAGACATATCTGAAAAAGTAGTTGTAGTGCATATTTTTGTGTAGTCTGTAGTTTATATGTTTGGATCAAAAAGGGAACAAAGTGGTAGAATTATCTGGATTTTTCAACAATAAACTTGTATGTCAGCAATTAATTTATTTGTCAACTTTATTTGCCATCCATCTCATGATTCAAGACGACTCTTAATAAAAACACTGTTTTCCTTCTCATGCAAAACACAGGTTCTTACCATGAAACACAATTATCCAGAGAAAGTAAGCCATTGTTAAAGTTTTGGCTAAATGACTTCAGAGAGGTCTTTCCTAAATTAGTTTACTTTCTTTTCTGGGTCCATTGTCCAGCCCGTTGCCATCTTCCTCTGGTCCCATTTGGGTATACAACTGTTTGGGACACATGAAAAATGCTGTTTTACCTTCTCATCATTATCTCTGCTTCAAGAGGATAGATAAATGTTGATGTATGTTAAAAACTTTTGGATTTTCACTTGCATCATCAGCTCTGCCATCTTGACAAGCCTAAATTTTAGTAAAAGGAACTAAGAGTAAAAGCAGGATTCAGGCAGTGACATTGTCAGCAGGAACTAATTATGCCCATTTCCGAACTTGGCCTGGAACCTCATCAGTGGTAAAATTCTGATTTACTGTTTACTCAGCAGAACATCTAAATTCCCAGTAATCTGAAAGAGTCGTGTCCTTGTAGAGATGAATCACATTCTTTTTTCCATCTCCATTGTTACATAACAATAAACATACTTCATTCCTTGGAAAAGAGATTAAGCAAGTGTGAAAACATTGCTCTGTCTTTCCATCTAGACTCTAAAATTTGGGGCAATTTTCGCTAGCGAGATAATCCAGTCATGAAGCACACCCAGAAGAATAAGCTCTATCTTTATTTTAAGGTTTTTTGCAAGTCTGAAAATACATCTGTCCCTACTTGCCTAGAAAACCTAACAGGGTCTCTTCTGAAATATTTGACATATCCTGATTCTTTCTGCAGATTCAGCTGCCCCTTATTTGTTCTCTACTCAGTGGATCTTGCTCATGTCTCCCAATGTCATCAGTACATACATTACATTACAGTACACCTCCACATTACTGTATTTACTGAAAATTAAAAGGCACATCCATTCTGCATAGAGGTGCTTTGCCCCTCCAAATTTTGGTCATACTTTTGTGGATTGTAAGCAGAAACCAGGAGGCTTTTTGGGGGAGGGTGTGGGAAGGTGGGGGAGCTGAGCATTTTCTTTTCCTTAATAATTTTTGTCAATCTGTTTTCAAACAGATAAACATAAAATAAAAATGAACAATTTTGCCATATGCAAAAAGAAAAGAAAAAAAATACCCCAGAAGTAAACAAATTTAAATAAAAGAAGCCACTCAAGGCATTAATACCCCAGTGAGCTCGAAGGCACTTACTGATTCATTTCAGAATCTGTTGCCACATAAATGTTTGTATGGTGAGCAGACATGCAAAGTGGGAGCAGGCAGCACATGCAATTGAAAGAAATACATAATATACACTTCAAATTTCTCATGTAGAAGTAAGATTCACAACAAATTTTAGTGACTTTTATATGTTCAAAATACAGCTGAAAAAAATGCACGTTAAGAGAAGACTTCTTATTACATACCTGATAGCTTAATTTTGAGTAGAAATAATGAAACACTAATATGACATAATTTTTCTTCTATAAAAAGGAAGATCATTTATTCTGTGTTCTCCAGAGTTAGTACAATGTTTTCAAACTTGATAATGATAAGATGTGTGGCCAAAGGGCCAGTTCAATCTCCCTTCTGTATGCAGACTCATCACCGTCTCAAATGAGACCAATAACTGCAAATTTCAGTACTTTAACAGAAGGGTCCTTAGAGATGCAGCCATTAGTATAAAGAGAAAAGAGTAATGTCAAGAGCACACAGCTCTGGGGTGAGGGCACATGTACTAGTTGTTCGGGTAAGTTGTTCATTGTGATTCCCTCCCCCTTCCAAACTTCACCTGTTGCTTTCTATCTGTCAGAAACAACATCAGTTAAAAGCAGTATAACATCAATAAAATAGCACAAATCTATTAAAACCATAAATATTAAAAATGGCACTAAAGTTAAATTTTAAATTTCTTTAAATTAAAGTTAAATTTCATTAAATCCTTTGGTTCACCTCAACCTATTCCAATGCTTGGGGGAAAGATCAGAACGTAAGTGCTTCTTGGAAGACTAGAAGAGAGGTGGCCAAATTTCAAGGAGAATGATGTTGGGTTACAGTATACATGAAAATAAATGCAGATATTTTTTAAAAAATAAAGAGGTCCTAAAAATATTATAACAGCCCATACTCAGTGAATAAGAAATAGATAGTAAATTTTCCTTCAAATTTAGGTGGATCCTGATTTCTTCTTTAATGTTTCCATATAGAATCTTGGGGTTTTTTTTTTATAACAATGTAGAAAAATATAGATTTGGAATTTGTTTTGTTTTGCTTTTGATCTCTAAGCTAACTTAGGCAGCTTAATCATAAGATTTCATGGTGGCCTCTTACCCACATACTAATCAATCTAATTCTGCTGATCTTCTAAGATTCATTAACCTACTAATGAAAAAAAAAGTAAAAACATAAAAATATCTTGATACTTTGTTATGTAGATCAGATCAGGAAATTGTGTGCCACCCTGAGGTTTTAATTATACCTTATACAATCTCCAACTAGATCTGATGGGAATTCACATCCAGAGACTTTGCTTTCACCTAGTCTAGATGGTTTTTCAAATTCTTCATACCAAATTCAACAATCACAATAAAGTATAGCAGAAACGGACAGCTTGGCCTCATATATATCAAAATATTGATTGCTACTGAACATGTTCCCAGGCCCACCTGACAATAAATAAAATGAAATTAAAACAATACATTTATTTGTAGAAATGCCTTGGGGTCTTATAAAGGTCATCAAGAATATCCTTAGTTAGTAAAGAGTACCCCAGGTGAATCCATAGGTTTGGGAGTAAATGGGATTTATGGTGACTCTCTATAATAATCTAGCAGGCATTTTGTCAGTGTACCTCAGAAAAGTTGGATTAGCTGTATTCCTTCATTATTGCTTTTAATACATGCCTGCTTAGTATAAAACTTTCATTGTAATAGTAATCCTTGTTTAAGATTAAGGTAAAGGTTTTCCACACACATATGTGCTAGTCGTTTCTGGCTGTAGGGGGCTCATTAACTGGACCCTAAACAACTGTAAAACTGAACCCATACATGCAACCTTCTACAATGCTGTAACAAACCTGGGACTGGAACAACTAGTAACCAACAATACTAGACTTAACAACTGCCTCGATCTCATCTTCTGCAATAGTTTGAATTCAATTTACGGAATACAAATTAAAGAATCCTTTTCCAACAGTGACCACAGTATGACTGACTTTTGTCTCAACATACGTCCCCCACAAAAATCAACACAACGATGTGATCTCCAATTATAACTTCAAAAAAGGCAACTATGATCTAATAGACAACAATCTCTCATTCCTTGATTGGCAATTTCTATTCACTGGATGCAATACTGTTGAAGACCACTACAACATATTTTTACTTGAAGTCAAAAGAGTCATCAAACTATATGTACCAATAACAACTCCAAAAACCATAAAAAACAGATTACCTATAACAATAAGGAAGCTTCAATCCAAAAAGAGATCACTTTGGCGGAAAATTAAATCTGGTCACATTGCCAACTTCATAAGCCAATACAAAAATTTATGCCACCAGATAAAGACTGAATGCACCAATTATCATATTAAACAAGAGGAAAACCTTCTACGCACCAATTCCAACTGCGCTTTCTACAGTTTTGTAAACAACAAAGTAAAAGACTCAAGGTCCATCCCACCCCTGAAAGGACCTAATGGTAAAGACTGCAATGATGACACCATTAAAACCAACCTCTTTAATACATTCTTTGGCTCAGTATTTGTAAACAGCAATGGATCATGCCCAGTATTTCCTAGTCGAACCACAGACAACTACAATGATCTAATACATATCAATTTTACAGAAGACAATGTTGAAAAAGCACTACGCAATCTAAAACCATCTCTATCTATTGGACCGGACAGTATATGTGCCTACTTCTTTAAAAAGTTATCCATTGCCATAGCCGAACCTCTAAGCATAATCTTTGAAAAATCTTTCAGGACCAGCTCCTTGCCAAAACTATGGTCACAAGCCACGGTCATCCCCATCTTCAAAAAGGGAGACCCCAGTCTAGTTGAAATTTACAGACCAATCTCTTTATGCTGCATCACCTGTAAAGTCATGGAATCAATTATTAACCAATCCATTTTCCTCCACTTAGAGACAAACAACTTACTCTCTATTTTAAAAAATGGTTTCAGAAAAAAACTATCCTGTAATCTGCAACTCTTACACTTCAAAAACATATGGACTACATAACTCGATCAGAGCAAAGCAATAGACGCAATCTACATAGACTTCTGTAAAGTCTTTGATTCAGTGGTACATGACAAACTACTCCTAAAACTAAAATCTTACGGTATCTCTGGACACCTGCATAAATGGATAGAAGCATTCCTGTCAAACAGACAACAAATGGTCAAAATTGGGAGCGTCCTATCAAATTCTGTACCTGTCAACAGTGGTGTCCCCCAAGGCAGTGTTCTAGGACCAACTCTCTTCATACTGTACATAAATGACCTCTGTGATCATATTAAGAGCAACTGCGTTCTCTTCGCTGACGATGTAAAGCTATTCAACACCACAGACAATACTGCTACCTTTCAAAAAGATCTCGACTATGTATCAGAATGGTCAAACAAATGGCAACTTCAAATCTCAACAAATAAATGCTCTGTCTTACATATTGGCAAAAAAAATCAGAAAATAAAATACAGGCTGAATAGTCAAGACCTTGTTGACAATCCAAACTCTGTCAAGGATCTTGGAGTACTCATCTCTAATGATCTAAGTGCTAGAGCCCACTGTAGCTACATAGCCAAAAAGGCATTAAGAGTTGTTAACATAATCTTAGTAGCCTTTTCTCTGGTAATATTACATTACTAACTAGAATATACAAAACATTTGCTAGACCAATACTCGAATACAGCTCATCAGTCTGGAACCCACATTACATATCTGATATTAACATAGTTAAGAAAGTCCAGAAATATTTCACAAGAAGAGTTCTCCATTCCTCTACTCGTTGCAGAATACCTTATGCCACCAGACTTGAAATTCTAGACCTAGAAAAGCTAGAACTATGCCGCCTTCAGTCCGATCTAAGTATAGTATATAAAATCATACATTGCAATGTCCTACCTGTCAATGAATACTTCAGCTTCAACCATAACAATACAAGAGCAAACAATAGATACAAACTCAAGGTTAATTGCACCAAACTTGATTGCAGGAAATACAACTTCAGCAACAGAGTGGTCAATGTCTGGAATACTCTACCTGACTCTGTGGTTTCTTCCCCAAACCCCAAAAACTTTAACCTTAGACTTTCTACTATTGACCTCATCCCTTTCCTAAGAGGTTTGTAGGGGGCGTGCATAAGCATACCAACGTGCCTACCATCCCTGTCCTATTGTTTCTTTTATTTTTCTTATATGTATCCATGTATTCATAACTATGTATATACTTATACCTATTATCTTGTAAGCAATTGACAAACCAAATAAAATAAATAAAAATAAATCTCCAGCTCATCTCCATTACAAAATTGAAGAGCCAGCGCTCTGAAGACATCTCTGTGGTCATGTGGCTGGCGTGACTAAATGCGGAAGGCGCATGGAACACAGTTACCTTCCCACCAAAGTGATCCCTATTTTTCTACTTGAATTTTTACATGCTTTCGAACTGCTAGGTTGGCAGAAGCTGAGACAAGTAACGGGAGCTCACTCCGTTATGCGGTGCTATGGATTCGAACCTCTGAACTACCAACCTGTCTGAACAACAAGCTCAGCGTCTTAGCCACTGAGCCACCCCTTCCCTATAGTCCTCATTTAGTGACTGTTTAGTGAGCATTCACAATTTTTTGAAAGTGACAGAAAGGTAACATTATGACCAAGTCTTACATTTATGATCTTTGCAGAACTATAAAGCAAAGGAAATCTGAATATTACTTCATTTAATGAGTGAGTTGCTGGTTCCAGCTGTGACTGCTGTATCCTTTTAGTGATGCCTTTTAGTGACGCCAATATGATAGAACAGAGAAAATCTGTTCAAGTGGAATAGAAAAGCTGATTTTCCAGATTTAGTCCCTGTAGGTTTGTCTGTATGTCCCAAAATAAAACAAAGTACGCACTACGGCTGGATCAAACCCCCAGTTGTTTTTATTGTATGTACCATGCACAACATATGCACAAAAAAGAAGGCAGATTTTGATCATACAGCCACAACTGTCATCCTGATATGTTTACCCCAATTGCAGCACAACAGAGTTCACTCTTCTATCTGTTATTTCTTAACTTAGCATCCCTGCAGCCACTATACAGAATCCTCTTTCAAGTCAAGGAATCACGAAACCCCAAGAACATGTTTGCTGAATTAAACATATCAGCGAGGCCACAACTCTACGGACTTTGATGCTTTCAGATGGTGCGATTTCAGACCTTTGGATGAAAGCTTCTGCTTGCTTGCATATGCAAAATGGTGGTCAGAACAAAGTGCCAGTCTATCAAAAAGAGTATATTAAAAACACCAGTGAACCAACCCTTGCACTGAGCAAAGCTTTGAAGAGCAGGAACAAAAATATTTGAAATAAACTAAATTTTCATTTGTAACTGTGATTAGGATGATGATGATAATTATATTGCTGCAGGTGAAACTGTGTGGTTAATATGCAGATTAAACCAAACACACAGACAGGTTTACCTAAACATCAAAAGAAAAAGAAGTCACTGCCTGACTTCCCTTCCCTTTACCAATTCCTGAGAACTAGAAAAAAAAATGCTAGCGATGATGATCTTGAGATGATGGAAATGGATTCCTACATGGATACCTTATACACGCTACAATGAGATAGGAATAATGAAATATGTGCCACAATATCACAATAAGTTTGGCCTTTTGTATTTGCATCCCGAGGTCAGATCCAAGTATGCAGGTCATGTGGTATGTATCACAACACACATTTCCACTCTGCCCCTTCTACCTTCCCCATGGATATCTGTGATCTATGATCCACCATGGTCAAAGATGAGAAGGGACAAATGGAGAGACTTCTTGCTATTTTCTAGTTTAATTGAATGTGAAAGTAAACTAAGTAAACTATGAATGTGAAAGTAAACTAAGTTCACATTCAGTAGAAAGTGCTATATAGCCCTGCTATATGTTTTCTGCTCTGAAGGATAGGAACGAACTAACTAATAAGTGAAGTGAAAGAAGCTTCTTGGGTGAGAAGTGAAATGTTTTAAAGGAAAAAAACCAAGATGGTCTAATTGCCTTTTGGAAAAAGCATCTTTGGGACAACCATGACCTGGATGATTGAGAATCTCTATAGATATCTAATTTGAATCAGTTTTCAGCAGTGGTGTGAAGGATTCCTCCTAAAAATGACAACTGACCTTCAAAGGTTTGTCCTCCTGATGCTCATGTATATTAGCAGCATTTCCTCCCTTTAACCTTAGCTTTATTTGCCTACCCGATAGACAAATACACACCCAGTAGACTAGACTTGATGCTATGCAGTCTATGGTTCTGGAGGCATGTATTATAACATCCTCCTTCAATCCAGGTTGTATGCCTATTTAGAGAGTGTTGGCTCTGCAAGTTTTTATTATATTGTCCTGATGCTTTGCCCCTGCTAACTAAATAATGGATCAACTGGGTGAAGAAAATACTAGTCTCTTCTGCTAGCTTATAACCAGGAAAGTACTTAAATTCTGTCCATTGGCAATGGCCAAAAGGAGGACTCCAATTTCATGCTGGAACTGTTAACTTCTAATTTCTATTGTTATCTCTTTAGGTATTGCTGTATGCTCTTGATTATTGGCTTTTTATCCCTAATATTCTTTACTTTTACCTTGTAATGATTTTGGTCTCTGACTGCAAATAATATCCATCAGCTTGTGCAAATTACCCTAATTTTATTCAGATTGAGATAGGAGATTTGAAGTGGGTGTAATTCACCTTGGGTTCATGGTTAGAAGCTATTTGATTTCAAGTGCTGCAAAATTTGATTTGAAAAGAGTTGTCCACAGTTTATAGTGCAGAAGCACCAAAAACCTAGAAGGGATGAACTTGTTTATGATAATAGACCCTTTAGCAAATACAAAGACTTGTGAAGTCTTGATTTTAGTATCTTCTAAGATTTCACTGCAATAAATGTTTAGCTCAGGCGATAGCAGGGTTGAAAAAAGGATATCTCGACAGCATCCAAACAGAAAAAGTTTGAAATTTCACTGAGAAATGCAAAAAAATGTCTAACTTATATTCAGGTAGTTTTCAAATTATAGCCATTTGTTTAATGACAATTCAGAGTTACAATGGGTTTGAAAAAAGTGACTTTCAAATGTTCCTTACACTTATGCCCACTGCAATGTCCCCATGGTCACATGATCAAAATTTGGACATTTGGCAACTGACACATATATATAATGCTTGTAGTATCCTGGTTCAGGAAATCATCATATGTGGCTTTTCTAGATGGCTTTTGATTGGGTGTATATGTTTGCTTTTCTTTATCATGTTCTTACCATATGCTAAATAAACAATGGCATTTGATAACAATGATGTAGTTTGTTTAATGAAAGAAACAAAAATGTTGAATGTGACTCACTTAACAACTGATGCAAGTTCTGGTCCCAATTGTGGTTACAAGTCAAGGAGTGTAATATTACAAAGAAAGAGTGGCATAAAAAAGTGGCATTTGTAGCCTTGCCATCCCATTCTTAAAAACAGAACACTCTCACCATTGTAAGCCTGGCCATTTATTCATTGCTATAAATCTTAATCCAAATGTGTCCCAAAAACACATTTAAAAGTACAGTAAAGTTTGATCCAAAGTGGTGTATTGGTTTGATCCAGGAGGGGTCAAAAGAATTCACATGACCGTAGCAACCACACAACCGGAGCCTTGCTTATTCATTACATATATTGCTGTGTTGGCAGCATTAACACTGAAGCATGACATTCCATTAGCACAAGAGATTAGAAAAAAGGCCCTTGTGGCTGGCTACATTAAGCAAATTGAGATCTGAGAAACTGAAGAAAGCTCAAAGGAACATTACCCTTGCTACCCCAAGAGAGCTTTGATATGCCCAAAATGAGGTGTTGGCTCATTAGCCAACTATTGTTTATTTTATGTTACAAGCAAAAACCAGGCCAAAAAAAAAAAAAAGTCTGAGTCTATACAAAATCATGAAAGAATCAACCTGACCTCAGAACTGAGAAGCATTGCATTAATATGGGCAAGAAAGAAAAGGATGGAAAATTATGTTTATCATTCTATCCTAAATAAAACAACTCCTTATTCAAAGGTCTTATTCCACAAACTAGTATTACTAAGAAAGTCCATTACAATATGCAACATTCTCCACTCAATTGTTCTGCATATTGTAACGGTATGTGGGAATGAGAGATCTTTGAGAGATCAGGTCATCCCCACCTACAGGCAATATGTCATTCCCACAGATTAGGGAATGGTCTTACATGAGGCAGTTGAGTCTGCAGAGGGAATGGGGATATGGCAAACCTCTCAGAAGGGACCCTTCCTATTTTTTTAGATTGTAAAGGCACGGGGGAGAGGTATACTTTAAAGGGCATCCAGAAATACTATTTAATTGTTGTATTACATTTACAGAATCTTGCAAGTCTGAAGGTACGTGTGTGTCTGTGTGTGTGTCTGTGTGTGTGTGTGTGTGTCTGTGTGTGTGAAAGTGCCCTGTAGGCTGGTAAGGGTGCATGGGTATATACAAGAGATGTTGCATGGTTCTGAAAAGGTGCGTGGATGGGTAGCGTGGATTGAGAAGGGTGCATGAGAATGTATGAGAGGTACCACACAGGTTGGAGAGGGGGCATGGTGTTCTATCGCCAGGACAAAGCAGACTCGAATACCAGAGTTGAAATCAGCTCTTTATTAGCAACCAGTAACTTCAACTAAAGCCAAGCCATGGCAGCTCTTTTTATAGCGGCTGCTCTCGGCTCACAGCCAATGGCATGTATGTAAACTTCCCGCCACTTACGCGGCCAATCGGAAACTGCCCTTCTTAACCAATCGTTAAGCTATGTTAACTAATCAATAGGAATGTAGTATTAGAAGTCTATATTTGAATACACTACACATGGCATGTGATAAAGTTGGGAAGGGTGTGTAGGGTCCATAATATGTAGGCCTAGAAAAGTACGTGAGAGGCGGTACAGGTCAGAGAGGGTCAATAGATGTATGTTAGATGTATTGCACAGGTCAGGGAAGGCTTGTGGGGGATGATGTGAGTCTTTTATACAACCCTGTACCTTTCCTAACCTACTTGGCACTTTTCACACACAGCCCTGAAAGGATATGCAAGATTTACCACAGAGATACGGGAAGGTGCGAGGGAGTGGTGGTAGTGCAGGACACAGAGGACATGGGGGAGACATCATGGAATTAGGAAGGGTGTGCAAGATTTCCTTCCACCCTGTGCTTATCTTCCTTCTTTCCTTATTTAAATAGAGAATTGAATGGCTACAGGCAGGCAAAAAAAAAAAAAAAAAGATGGGAATGGGAATGCATTCCAACTTTCTATTGGTTTTGCCATTGAATTTCCTTATGGAAAACTGACAGTGAGCATTAGAATACTCCCTCTCTTCCTCCCTCCCTCCTTCCCTTCCCTTCCCTTCCCCCTCTTCTCTTCCTTTCCCTTTCCATCAGGCTGGTATAAGTGGCTACTGCTGTGCAGGTAGATGGGGAATGAAGGAATGTGCAAGTGGCTGGAAATTGTCATGAAATGTTGAAAAATGAGCATAACATGACTTTAGTAGCAGAGCTGAAACAGCAGCAGCACCCCAGCAGCAGTGAAGCAGCCACAACTTTCCTTCTCTTGGGATTATCAGAGCATTCTGTAAGTTACCCCACTTGAGTACCTTTATTGACAAAATATTGCCCTATGATGTACGTTTTTGCCTAGTTAAATATTACATATATGAGAGCTTTAGAAATATACAATTTATTTTTCTACATATTCTGCCTTCTCAATCAGTAAATCCATCAATTACTAGTTCATTTTATCCATTTTCCCAAGTCCATAAAAGGTTTTGAGGGTCTCATAAAAATAGTAATTATTCCCTCTCTAACCAAACAAATCAGTTTCTGGCCAATTTTAATCATCTTTACATCTATTCCTTTTTTGTACCTATTTCTATATTTTTTCATCTTTATGCATACTGTTAATCCTCAATTTACAACCAATTCACTTAGTGACTGTTCAAAGTTATAGTGGCACTGGAAAAAGTGTGTTATGACTGGATTTCATGCTTAACAATTGCTGCAGCATCC
This sequence comes from Notechis scutatus, assembly GCF_049901735.1. Classification (NCBI taxonomy): domain Eukaryota; kingdom Metazoa; phylum Chordata; class Lepidosauria; order Squamata; family Elapidae; genus Notechis; species Notechis scutatus. Next base: position 94,319,042 of record NC_142025.1, on the reverse strand, counting down.
CCACAATCACTCGATCAAAAATTTGGTGCTTGGCAATTGACATGTTTTTATGATAGTTGCACTGTCTCAGGTCATTTGATCACTATTTGCAACTTTCCCAGCCAGCTTCCTACAAGCAAAGTCAATGGGGCAAGCCAAATTTGCTTAACAACATGATTCATTTAACAAGTGCAATGATTTGCTTAACAACATTGGCAAAAAAAAGCTTGTAAAAAGGGGGAACTCACTTAATAACTGCTTTGCTAAACAATGGGACTTTTGTGCTAAGTTGTGGTTGTAAGCCGAGGACTACTTGTATAGTAACTTTGCTGTCATCGCCATATATAAAATCAATCATCCATAAGAGTTTTCCATCTGTAAATCCTAATACAAAATGTTCAAGTTTCATCTGAACTTTATTTTTTAAAATTCTTTGCACTATTATATATATTGTTGACCAATTTTTGTTGCTTTTTCACAAGTTCACCTCACATGGTAAAAATGTCATTCATCCTTCATCCTTTTCATATTTCCACAGAAAAATCACAAACATACTATACTACAGAATAAGTAAAATTAACGTAAAATTAATACTAACTAACCTTAGTGCATTAACTCACCTGACTATACAGAATATGATGTAAAAATACAAAGATGAATATGTTTGTTGCTAACAGAATTAGAAGGTAATTTCACTTTCTTATGAAAACAACAGACACAGATCAAGGTGAATTTTGTTAGCTTTGCTGGTGAACTCTCGGAGAGAAGAAGGGAGGTAACATACACAGAGCCATAAAGATTATAATCCCCATCTAAATAAGAAACCTTTATTAAAATCATTTTTGTTGAGGAGAACAAAGAACTAGTCTGAACAGGTGGAATCCTTCTAGCCTTCAGGAGTGAATGTCAACTTTAATAATGTTTAGCTAGTATAGCCAGTATTTAGTAATGAGGAGAGCTCTGTAACAATATTTGAGGCCACAAATTTCAGAGCCTTGGCTTAGAGTGCTATTTTAACTTATAACTCTAGACAGCTGTGCACAGAACCATGGTGGCCTACTTAGAGCCCTACCTATAGCATCAACAGGAGAGTGAGATAATAATAATAATAATAATAATAATAATAATAATAATAATAATAATAATAATAATAATAATAATAATAATAATAACAACAACCCCTCCAAGGAACTTTACGTTGTCATGGTACAGGGGCTTGCGTGTCCTAAGGGCTATGCTGAACAGGTGGAACCATATCAGACAGGTCTTAGATGAAGGGCCAGACAAAATTTGCTCCACAACCCATTTCAACATGGTGAATACAAGAAAAATGAAATTTATGCCAGCTGAATCGTTGCCCAGATTAACAAGGGTTCTGTTGGATGCTATGCCTCCTGGGCATTCTTCGCCAAATGAGCTACAAGGCTCAGCTCCCTCTCCTTGGCAACCAGGGCATGGAGCTGAAGAGGTACTGGAAGAAAAAGCAAAAAAGCAAAAAACCTGGACTAGGGAAGAAAATATCTTGATTATGGAAGCTTACTACCAATCTGAGCCAGCAAAATGTGGATTTCAACATGAATGTATCAGATCTGGAAGGCAAATTGCATGGACCTTGACATCAGTGAACAAAGGTTAATGGACCGAGGACGTGTGATTCTGAGCAACAATTTTTTCATTGCAACAGAATTAAGAGAAATTGAAAAGAAAGCAACTAATGGCCTGAGCATATCAACGAAAAATAATAATAATGTGAGTGAATTGCAGACTCAAGAACAACCTGCAGAAAAAAGAGGGGAAGAAGTTGCTGAAATTGGTGAAGATAAAAAACAAGAAAAAAGTGAAGATCAAGAAGCACCAGCAGATAAAGATAAATTAGCTGAGAAAATAAAGGATTAAATGGAAGACAGTGAAAGAATACACTTGCCAAAACTCAACCAAGTTAATCAGAAAGCACTAGCAAATTCACTGGAGAAAGTCAATGAAGCTATGCAAACCATCCCAACTACTACATTAGCTGAAACAAATCAGCTGATGTATGCAGCAGCCTACCTAACCACTAAAGAATTGGGTTTGAAAATACAAAAGAACCAAAGATGCAAGAAAGTGAAGCCAAAGTGGAATATTCAGTTGGAATTGAAAATTAAGAACTTCGTGGAGACTTAAGCAACCTGAAGAACCTAAGGCAAGGCCAGCTAAAGAACAAGCAGATCAAAAGTAGCTTGGCAGCAAGATACGATTTGGAGAACAAGGAGATTGCTGTAGTAATTGAAGAGCTGAAGCAGAGGATTGTTGCCATTGCTGAAAAGATTAAGAGTTACAAAAATCGATTAATCCAGTTTCAACAAAACTCACTGTTCAGAGCAAATCAGCACCAATTTTATAAGAACCTGGAAAGGGAAGAAAGGGTTACAGCAAATGAAAAGCCCGATAAAGAAAAAGCTCTGTAATCCTGGAAGAACCTGTGGGAAAATGACATGAAGCACAAAACAAATGCAAACTGGATCAAACAGTGAAAGTGCCCAAAATGGAAGATGTGAAAATAACAAAGGAAATGGTTCAAAAGCAGTCAAGAAGAATAAAGAACTGGAGCGCACCTGGACCAGATGAGCTGCATGGCTTTTGGCTGAAGGCACTAACAAGCTTATATGAAAGACTTACTGTCCAAATGAACCAAATTATAGAAACACCTGAAAATGATGAATGGCTAACAACTGGAAAGACTTTTTTAATTCAGAAAGAGAAAGACAAAGGAAATGATCCAGGATATTACTGACCAATTACCTGCTTGCCAACATAATTGCAAATCAAATTTATGGATACTTGAAAAGGAAAGATCTGCAAAAACTGAAGAGGAACAAAAGACCAGCTGCTGATTGACAAACTAATTCTGAACAATTTGAAGAAAAGGTGAACCAACCTGTTCATGGCATGGCTGGACTACAAGAAAGCATTTGATTCAGTCCCCCACAGCTGGATTAAGAAATGCCTGAAAATCTTTGGCATGAGTAGCAACATTTAAAAATTCATGAAAATTTTAATGAACCTCTGGAAAACAAAGCTTATGGCTAATGGAGAAGAACTGGGTGAAGTTGAAATTAAACAAGGCATCTTCCAGGGTGACTCCCTTTCACCCCTACTATTTATTCTGTCAATGCTACCACTGACAACCATTTGTTGTACATGGATGATTTGAAGCTGTTTGGTAAAACAAAAAGTGAACTGAATTCACTAATTGAAAGCACAAAATAATTTAGCCAGGACATCGGCATTCACTTTGGAATTGACAAATGTGTAACAATGGCAATCAAAGCAGGCAAGGTCATAGAAAATGATAGAACTTGAAAATGAAGAAATTATAAAGGCAATGAAACCAGAAGCAGGCTACAAGTACTTAGGGATTTTAGAAGCCTCTGATTTAATACATAATAAAGTCAAGGAATCAACTTCAGCCAAGTACGTTCGAAGAATTGGCAAGATTTTAAAGTCCAAATTGACCTGGGCTATACCTGTGATTCGATACTGTGCAGGAATATTTGACTGGACCCAGATGGAGCTGGACAATTTGAACAGAAAAACAAGGAAGCTTATGACTATGAATCATGCCTTGCACCCTAAAAGTGATGTTGATCAATTATATTTACCAAGAGCAGAGAGTGGTCGAGGTCTCCTACAAGTAAAGCAGACTGTAGAAGAAGAAAGATACAGTTTGAATGACTACATCCAGAAAAGTGAAGAGCCAATGATTAAAGAAGTGCATAAAGGAGGCCTTTTGAAGTCAACCAAGTCAAAACTTGGTTACTTTTTTGAATACAAAAAAGTAATTGAGAAGTGAATTTAAAATTGGAAAAGCAAAGCTATGCATGGCCAGTACCTGAAAAGTATTGATGGCAAAGCTGATCAAAAGCTTACTTGAAATTGGCTAAAATTAGGAATACTGAAAAAAGAGACTGAAGGTTTTATTTTGGCTGCTCAAGAACAAGCCTTAGCCACAAATAGCATGAAGGCAAAGATTCAGCATGTCACCACCAACAGCAAATGCCACTTCTTTAATGAGAAAGATGAAACAGTTGATCATTTAGTCAGTGGGTGCAGCAAAATTTCACAAACTGACTACCTAGAACACCATAACCAAGTTGCTAAAACCATTCACTGGAAACTGCCAAAATTTTGGATTTGAATATAGTAACAACTACTGGGAACATCAGATTGAAAAGGTTCTGGAAAATGAAAAAATCAAGATCTTGTGGGATATCAGAATTCAGACTGACAGGCATTTAGCCCACAACACACCTGACATAACAATAGTTGAGAAGAAAAGGGTTTGGTTCATTAACATTGCAATACCTGGTGATGCATGAATTGTAGACATGCAGCAAGAAAAATCACAAAGTATAGGGACTTACAAATTGAAGTTGAGCAACTTTGGAAAAAGAAATCATGTGTTATCCCAATTGTAATTGGAGCCCTTGGAGCAATAGCTAAAGGGCTGCCTTGCTATTTGGAAATCCTGAATTATCAGACTTGAAAACCTTGATTCTACAAAAAAACCCACCCTACTTGGAACAGCTTATATCCTCCAATGCTACCTGAACAGTTCCTAGGTCCTTGGTTAGGACTTGAGCTGTTGAGCTACCAACCAGCCCCAAAGGCTGTGAATCTCACTAAAGATTAAACAACAACAACAACAACAACAATAATAATAATTGCCAATAGCCTAGCAATGATCAACTGCATGGCTTTTGCCTCAAATATGTGACCAGCCTGCATGAAAAAATGGCTGAACAATTCAATGAGATGCTGCAGACAGGAAACATCAGTGAATGGTTAACAGCTGGGAAAATCTACTTGATACAGAAAGATCCAGCAAAAGGGGAAACACCTGCAAATTACAGGCCAATAATGTGTCTGCCAACCATAATCAAGTGCTGACCGGCATCATAGCTGACAGGATCCAGGACTATGTAGAAGAAAATAACATCTTGCCAGTAGAGCAGAGAGGGAAAAAACGAAGAAGCAGATCAGCTCCTGATCAACAAAATGATTCTAGAGAACTGCAAAAGCCAAAAAACAAATCTGCATACAACTTGGATTGACTACAAGAAAGCATTTGATTCACTACCGCATAGCTGGATCATCAAGTGCATGGATGCCATTGGAATATGCAAATGCATTGGCACTTTCACTGCAAATGCGATGAAGCACTGGAAAACAGAACTGTTTATTGGAAGTGAAAGCTATGGACTGGTCAACATCAAAAGAGGGATTTTCCAGGGTGATTCTTTGTCACCTCTGCTGTTCATCATCGCCATGACCCCCCTATCAATAATTTTACAGAAAACTAACATGGGTTATCAAACTGCTAAAAATTCACAGAAAATCTCTCACTTGCTGTACATGGATGATCTGAAGTTATACGGAAAATTGGAAATCGAAATCTAGTCACTGACCAATACAGTTTGAATTTTCAGCACTGACATCAGCATGGAGTTTGGTCTGGACAAATGCGCCACAGTGGCACTGAAGAAAGGAAAAATCATAGAAAGTGATGGAATCGAAATGCCCAATGGACAAACTATCAAGTGCTACCAACCTGAAGCCTACAAATGCCTCGGCATACTGCAGCTGAACAATGTCAAGCATGGGCAAGTGAAAAATGTGGTCAGCAAAGAATACACACAAAGGGTCAGAAAACTTCTAAAAAGCAAACTGAATGGTGGTAACACCATCAAAGCTATAAATACCTGGGTCATACCCATCATCAGGTATACTGCTGGGATTGTAAACTGGACACAGGCAGAGCTGAACAGCCTGGATAGGAAAATGAGAAAACTGATGACCATACACTATACGCTGAACTCATGTAGTGAGGTTGACAGGATATATTTGCCCAGAAAAGCAGTGGCAGAGGACTTTTGCAAGTGAAGCAGACTGTTGAAGAAGAGAAGCATGCTCTGGCAAATTATGTGAAAGACAGTGTTGAACCAGCTTTGATGGAGGTCAACAGTAGGAAGCTGCTCAAAGTGCAGCAAACCAAGAATCAATATAGGAAAACAGCGATGCAAACTCGGGCTGATAGCTGGTGTAACAAAGCACTGCATTGGACAGTTCCTTGAAAAGATCCAAGGAAAAGTAGATAAGGAAAAGACCTGGTTATGGCTGACCAATGGAACACTGAAGAAAGAGACAGAAGGCCTGATTCTTGCAGCCCAAGAACAAGCCATCAGAACAAATGCAATTAAAGCCAGAATAGAAAAATCTGCTGATGACCCCAAATGCAGATCTGCAAAGAAGTCGACAAAACCATCGATCACATACTGAGCTGTTGCAAGACAGTTGCTCAGACTGACTACAAATAATGTCACAACACAGTCGCTCAGATGGTCCACTGGAACTTATGTCACAACTACCATCTGGTAGGACTGTGGGATCATAAGCCTGAGAAAGTGATTGAAAATGAGCATGCAAAACTACTGTGGGACTTCTGAATACAGACTGACCAAGTTTTGGAACACAATACCCCGGATATCACAATTGTGGAGAAGAAAAAAGTGTGGATGATTGACATTGCCATACCCAATGACAGCAGAATCAACAAGAAACAACTTGAAAAAAATCACCAGATATCAGGACTTGAAAATCAAACTGCAGACACTCTGGCATAGACCAGTGCAGGTGGTTCCAGTGATACTCGGCACACTGGGTGCTGTGCCTAAAGACCTAGGCAAGCACTTAAAAACAATTGGTGCTGACAAAATCACCATTGGTCAGCTACAGAAGGCCACCTTACTGGGATCTGCTTGCATAATCTGCCGATACATCACGCAGTCCTAAATGCTTAGGAAGTGTTGGACTAGTGATTTGTGATATGAAACCCAGCATAGTTATCTTGTTTGCTGTGTACACTGTCGTGTTTAAGCATTTTATCTAAATACTGGCCACACCTCTCTTTACTAAATTTAGATAGGTTGGTTGCATATCAGCTCTCACAATGACTACTTTTGGAGACCTGAGCTGAAATTCCAATGACACTCTTTAGACTTTGAAGAAGCAAGTCATGAAGAGTATTGATGCATTCAAATTTATTGTTGAAGCCTCCTGAGAATTCTGCGGAGAGACAAGAAAATAAAGAAGGGATCATTCAATAAATCAACCCAAGACACAAATGATCAGGCCCAACCCATCCTATCTTGGATGCATGACACAAAGACTTACCGTAATTATCTGGAAAAGGCTCACATGATGAGGAAGGGAAGGAATATGAAAATGATAATCAGCAGCAAGGTGGATGAATTCAGTCACAGTGGCAAAGAATGCACTGAAAGACCAGGTTAAGGACAGAGTATCATGGAGAATTTAATGAAAAGGACAATTAGGGATGACATGATAGCAGTGTTCCAAAATTTGAGGGCTACCACAAGAAATAGGGTCAACCAAAGCACCCGAAGGCAGGACAAGAATCAGCGGATGGAAACTAATCAAGGAAAGAACCAACCTAGAAGTAAGAAGAAATTTACGGACAGCTGTGAAATGAGTTACCTCCAGAAATTGTGGATGCTCCAATGCTGGAGATTTTAAAGTATAGATTGGATACACAATCATTTGTCTGAAATGGTATAGAGCTTCCTTTTTGAGCAGGAGGACTAAAAGACCCCCAAAGTCTCTTTCAACTCTGTTATTCTGAGAAAAGCTATCTATGTGATTATTAACAGCAATAATGATTCAATGGCCCATAATCAATCAATCAATGTCAGTGGTTGGTTAAGTCATAAAAACATGGTTCTTGTTCTTGTTTACAGAGAAGTATGGTTGCGGTTAGCAATAAAAACAGATAACCCATCTAGGAATAGAAAGATCACCTTCAAATATGATCCAAGTTGAATGTAACCTTCTTCAGCTAGATGACATCCAACTATATTGCTCTTCAATTTCCTGTGATTAATAATAGTCAAATATCACACTGACTTGATTTGTAAAAACTGTTTTCTGGCCCTAAACCAAGAAAATCATGGATGGTAAAGCAGAATTCTTTATTGTTCCGCACCTGTAGATAGAACCTTGCCAATTTAAACACACTGCTATCTACATCCAAGCATATATTTTTAGAATTTTTAGGAAGAGATTGTCTTCACCTTCTTTCTCTTGCACAAAATATCTGAATTGAGCTGCCTCTTATTTATCTGGAAGACATCCCTTCCCTCCAGGAATCCAGTCTATTACTTTCCATCACAGCTGTAGCCCAAATTATCTGGAGAATGTTAAGCTGGAGAAAATGGATTAAGTAGCTCTGTGTATGGTCTTGCTTTTCCATAAATGTTGTGCTTATATTAAGAATTGCAGAAAGCTGTATATTACCAATAAGGAGAATATTTGTAGCCAAGGGTTGAAATGAGGGGTTCTTGGTATTCTCTGAGCTTGGTTGTTTTCTTGTAGACATTTCATTAACCAAACTAGTTACCATCATCAGTGTTAGTAAGGAGCACCTCCTCTTCTTCCCACATTTTCTCTAAGAGTTATATTTCTTTTAGAAAGTCCAAAATTGCAAAAACATATTAAAACGTATTTCTCTTGTTGTTGACGCGTCAGCTATCAAAGAAAATGGTGGTTAAAAAATACTATTAAAAATACTATTAAAGAGATTAAAGCAACACCAGAAAGGTGAAGGTAGAAAAATATAAATGTCAGCTTTTCTCATAATGATCTGGATAGGACAGTTGCAAATAGAAATTGCTGTTAGTCAATTTTAGATTTTGCAGTTATTATTATTGCATATGTTCTTGAAATAAAGATTTGTTAAAATATTATGGTTGAAAAACTAGTCTTTATGATGTTGGAACAAGTGATTTCATAAGAATGTACTCCTAAAGACTTTTTTTTTGCACATTTTTTTCGCTGTACCTTTTGTTCTGGATGCTAAGAAAGTTGTTAGTTCCAGTTATCCATGTCCTCCTTTACCCATTCGGATATTTGTCGACCCTATAAAGGAAGCCATTTCTCTTCAGATTTTCCATGTTGAGTGGTTAAGATCAATAAAAAGAGCCAGAAAGGAACCCTTCTTTATTCTTTGAATTGCTATTTTTTCAGCACGAAAGAATTGCTCTTTCTCTCTCACTTTAATCTCCTGGAATCATAGAGCTGAAAGTGAATTGAGGTCTTTTACTCCAACTATCTGCTCAAGATAGGAATCTTTATTCCTTCCTGGACAAATGGTTGTGCAATCTTTTTTTGAAAATCTCCAGAGATGGAGCACCCACAACTCCATGAGGCAAACTGTTCCATTGACTAATTTTTCCTTATTTCCAGATAGGATCTCCCTCTGATGAGTTTCCACCTATTGATTCTTGTCTTTCCCTCAGGTGCGTTGGAGAATAAATCAACCTCCTCTTCCTTGTCACAGTCTTTCAAGTATTGGAAGGTGATTATACACTTTCTTTTTGTTAGCATACCTACACACATACCTACACACATACAGGTAGTCCAACCACAATTGTGGTTGTAAAATGTATATTGCTAAGTGAAACATTTCCATTTTATGACCTTTCTTGCCAATGCTGTTAAGTGAATCACTGCAGTTGTTAAGTTAGTAACACAGTTGTTAAGTGAATCTGGCTTCCCCATTGATTTTGCTGGTCCGAAGTTTGCAAAAGCTAATCACACAACCCCAGGACACTGCAACTGTCATAAATATGATCATGTTGCCAAGTATCTGAATTTTGATTATGTGACCATGTGGATGATGCAATGGTTGTAAGTGTAAAAAATGGTCAGTGGTCACTATTTTCAGCGCCACTGTAACTTTGAATGGTCATTAAATGAACTATTGTAAGTTGAGGACTACCTGTATAGGTGAGAGAGAAGTTCCCTGAGGATTAAAGCTTGGAAGATTAAACCTCTGGTCCCAGTGACCGACCCAGATTGGACCTTGCAACATTATTTGCCTTCATTTGTAAACATACCTAGTTGTTCATCACATTGATTAGCCTCCAGTTCCTTATCATTTTTATTGCTCTTCTTTGCACATTTTCTAAGGCCTAGATAAGCTATCATATCCGATAAGGTATTATCCATCTCAGATAGGCCGAAGCAGGGAATGAATCAATATGGGATTATTTTGAGTTTCTTGCTCACACTACCCTTCTCTGTGATGGGACTTTTTCTTTACATTCATAGTTTCTTGATCCCTGGGATCAGCTCTCAATTCATTTAAACTTAACAACATGGAACATCTCAAATTGTCTCAATGAAAAACAACATCTGTGATTTTTTTTTTGTTCATACTTGAGAGATTTAGGTTTTAATTCACACGGGTTGATAAACAATAAAAGTAATAAAATGAAAGTAATTCATCTGTTATTAGATAATAGAATCTAGGGAAAGAAGTATTTTCATTCTACAGAAGTATTGTTTTCCTAAAATTGAGGAACAACGGCATCCAGCTGAATAAGGGAGATTTGTTTTTATCCAAGCATAAATGGTTTTGTAGAAAAAGGAAAGAACTTAAGATAGATTTTAAATTTTCCCACTACAAGTAGCAGGGGTTCCATGGGGCAGGTAAAGGAAAATTAGGAGGTGGCACATTGATTTTTTTGCCCTTCCTCCCCACCCCCACCTTGAAAGATGTTTTGTTTCTTTTTCACATATTTTATTTAGTGAAACTTGTAAGGGAATACTTCTGTTTTCTTGCCACGGAATGAGCTCATTGATTTTTTTTAATGTCATTCTTAGAATGCTTTAGAAATTGTTTTATTCTTTTGAGAACACCAAGTTTATATCTAGAATGTGTCTAGACAATGTCTTTGAATGGAATTCTCCCTCTCTTCCAGCTGATGTGTCATTATCATCTTTCAGATTCCTTGGTTCCTTATGCTTTCTAATCTGTATTAGAAAGATGGAGGAGAGGTACTTTCATGAAAGCAGGAAGTCATCATAAAGAGTGGACAGTGCAACCTTCTATGCTTGCGGGCACCCATCTCAATCACTTTGCAGCTAAGGACAACAAAAGAAGCCTATTGTCAATCTATGAAAACTTCGCTGAAAAATTTACAGTCTTTCGAAAAATCAAAATCGAAATTTCAAATTGAATTTGAAAAATGAATTATGCACAAATAATGGACAGGTAATTGCAAATATGTACAAATGTTGATTGAAATTTGAAACAGAAAAGGAAAAAAGTTAAGGATTGTGTAATAAAATGGGCTAAGAACTTTGATTATAACATAGAGATGGATAATTGGGAAAAATATTGATAAATAGGATGTGTTATAATTTAAGAAAGAATTTCTACAAAATGATGTACTGTTGATATATGACTCCAGAGAAATTACCTAAGATGTATAAAGGTACTTCTAGCACCTCTTCAAAAGATTTTAAAAATTCATATTGAGAAGAAACCAAACCTCTTTTTATTATAACTTATGGAGAGTACCACCCCATCCAATCCAACATCACTCAAAACTAGGCACACATGCCCCTAACTACCTCTATTCCAACCACAACTGGCCTTAAATACAAGCTACTCAATGAGAGAAGCCTTGCAAATAAAATACCTGAATTTCTCCTCTTACTAAATACAGCTAAATTCGACATTATATTTGGCTGTGAAACATGGCTCAACACATCTCTCCCTGACTCCATTACCACAGTAAGAGACTATCATGTTTACTGATCAGATCATGAAATCCATAGAGGAGGTGGTGTTGCTATCCTCTATAAAAAGTCCCTACATCTAAAAAACATCCAAGTTACCGAGGAGTTTGCTATTCCTGAGACCATCGTCTGTGAACTGTCTTTAAATATCACATTTTGGTTCTTACTATGTTATAGAGCCACTGATTATGACATTGAACATGCAAACAAGCTAAATTCATTACTAACATGGGCAGCATCCTGCCCACATGCTTTTATCTTTCTTGGTGACTTCAATCTACCTCATATTAACTGGACCCTTAACGAATGTACAACTGAACCCACACATGCAACCTTCTACAATGCAGTAACAAATCTGGAACTAGAACAACTAGTAACCAACAACACTAGACTAAACAACTACCTTGATCTCATCTTCTGCAATAGTTTGAGTTCAATTTATGGAATACAAATTAAAGAACCCGTTTCCAACAGTGACCACAACATGATTGATTTTTGTCTCAACATACGTCCCCACAAAAATCAACACAACAATGTGATCCCCAATTATAACTTCAAAAAAGGCAGCTATGATCTTATAGACAACGATCTCTCATCCCTTGATTGGCAATTTCTATTCTCTGGATGCAATACTGTAGAAGACCATTACAACATATTTTTACTTGAAGTCAAAAGAGTCATCAAACTATATGTACCAATAACAACTCCCAAAATCAGAAAAAACAGATTACCCATAACAATAAGGAAGCTTCAGTCCAAAAAGAGATCACTTTGGCAGAAAAACAAATCAGGTCACATTGCCAACTTCATAAGCCAATATAAAAATTTATGCCACCAGATAAAGACTGAATGCACCAATTATCATATTAAACAAGAGGAAAACCTTCTACGCACCAATTCCAACTGTGCTTTCTACAGTTTTGTAAACAACAAACTAAAAGACTCAAGGTCCATCCCACCCCTGAAAGGACCTAATGGTAAAGACTGCAACAACGACACTATTAAAGTCAACCTCTTTAACACATTCTTTGGCTCAGTATTTGTAAACAGCAATGGATCATGCCCAGTATTTCCTACTGAACCACAGACAACTACAATGATGTAATACATATCGATTTTACAGAAGACAATGTTGAAAAAGCACTACACAATCTAAAACCATCTCTATCTATTGGGACTGGACAGAATATGTGCCTACTTCTTTAAAAAGTTATCCACTGCCATAACCGAACCTCTAAGCATAATCTTTGAAAAATCTTTCAGGACCAGCTCCTTGCCAAAACTATGGTCACAAGCCACGGTCATCCCCATCTTCAAAAAGGGAGACCCCAGCCTAGTTGAAAATTACAGACCAATCTCTTTATGCTGCGTCACCTGTAAAGTCATGGAATGAATTATTAACCAATCCATTATCCTCCAATTAGAAACAAACAACCTACTCTCTAATAAAAAAATTGGTTTCAGGAAAAAAACTATCCTGTAATCTGCAATTCTTCTACTGCAAAAACATATGGACTACATAATTCAATCAGGGCAAAGCAATAGACGCAATCTACATAGACTTCTGTAAAGCCTTTGATTCAGTGGTACACAACAAACTACTCCTAAAACTAAAATCTTACGGTATCTCTGGACACCTGCATAACTGGAGAAAAGCATTCCTGTCAAACAGACAACAAATGGTCAAAATTGGGAGCGTCCTATCAAATTCTGTACCTGTCAACAGTGGTGTCCCCCAAGGCAGTGTTCTAGGACCAATTCTTTTCATACTCTACATAAATGACCTCTGTGATCATATCAAGAGCAACTGCATTCTCTTCGCTGATGATGTAAAGCTATTCAACACCACAGACAATACTGCTACCCTTCAAAAAGCTCTCAACTATGTATCAGAATGATCAAACAAATGGCAACTTCAAATCTCAACAACTAAATGCTCTGTCCTACATATTGGCAAAAAAAATCAGAAAATAAAATACAAGCTGAATAGTCAAGATCTTGTTGATGATCCAAGCTCTGTAAAGGACCTTGGAATACTCATCTCTAATGATCTAAGTGCTAGAGCCCACTGTAACTACATAGCCAAAAAGGCATTAAGAGTTGTTAACCTAATCTTACGTAGCTTTTTCTCTGGTAATATTACACTAATAACTAGAGCATACAAAACATTTGCTAGACCAATACTCGAATACAGCTCATCAGTCTGGAACCCATATTACGTATCTGATATTAACACATTTGAGAAAGTCCAGAAATATTTCACAAGAAGAGTTCTCCACTCCTCCACTCATTGCAGAATACCTTATGCCATCAGACTCGAAATTCTAGACCTAGAAAACCTAGAACTACGCCGCTTTTGGTTTGATTTAAGTATAGTACTGTGTTTCTCATATAATAAGGCCGGGTCTTATATTTTTTTGAGCCCTGAAAAAACGGCTAGGCTGTCTTTTCGGGGGTGACTTAATTCCCCCCCTTGCATCCTCATCTAAAGTGCCCCACGGGCAGCCTCGCCACCAGCTGCTCCTAACAGGTGATCATGGCGAAGCGCAGAGAGCTCCTTACTCCCACCAAACACCTTTGCTGCAGACCCAAGACCTTTGGCACCCACCGCTGTTGCTTTCCCTTCTGCCCATTCCGCCGCCACATTTGGAGCTGCCGCTTCCGTGTTTGGAGTGCCGCTGCCATTTGGAGTGCCGCCACCATTTGGAGCACCGCTGCCATGTTTGGAGCTGCCGCTTCTGTGTTTGGAGTGCCGCTGCCATTTGGAGTGCCACTGCCATTTGGAGCACCGCCGCCATGTTTGGAGCTGCCGCTTCCGTGTTTGGAGTGCCACTGCCATTTGGAGTGCCACCGCCATTTGGAGCACCGCCGTCATGTTTGGAGCTGCAACTTCCACATTTGGAGCTGCTGCCATGTTTGGAGTGGCGGCGGCGTTCCAAATGGCGGCGGTGCTCCAAACAGCAGCAGTGCTCCAAACGCAGAAGCGGCAGCTCCAAATGTGGTGGCAGCTCCAAATGCGGACATGGCAACTCCAAACAGCAGCAGTGCTCCAAACAGCGGTGGGGTTCCAAACGCGGAAGCGGCAGCTCCAAATGCGGAAGCGGCAGCTCCAAACAGCAGCAGTGCTCCAAACGTGGAAGCGGCAGCTCCAAATGCAGCAGCAGCTCCAAATGCAGAAGCGGCAGCTCCAAATGGCAGCGGTGCTCCAAACAGCAGTGGTGCTCCAAATGTGGAAGTGGCAGCTCCAAACACAGCGGCAGCATGGGCAGAAGGGAAATCAACAGTGGCGTGCGCTGAAGGTCTTGGGTCTGCCGCAAAGGTGCTTGGCAGGAGTAGGGAGCTCTCCACGCTCTGCCATGATCACCCATTAGGAGCAGCTGGTGGCGAGGAATTGCTGCCTGCGGGGCGCTCCTAACGGCAAGTCCCCCCGCCCTTCCCCCCATTTTGCATGTTTTAAAATAGGCCTAAATTTGGGGGGAGGGGCTTAATTTCATTTTATGCCTAGAAAACATGCTGGGTCTTCCTATTGGTGGAGGCCGTATTGTTGGAGAAACATGGTATGTAAAATCATACATTGTAATGTCCTACCTGTCAGTGAATACTTCAGCTTCAACCATAACAACACAAGAGCAAACAATAGATAGAAACTCAGGGTTAATCGCACCAAACTTGATTGCAGGAAATACGACTTCAGCAACAGAATGGTCAATGTCTGGAATACTCCACCTGACTCTGTGGTTTCTTCCCCAAACCCCAAAAACTTTAACCTTAGACTGTCTACTATTGACCTTTCCTAAGAGGTCTATAGGGGGCATGCATAAGCTCACCAACTTGCCTACTGTCCCTGTCCTATTGTTTCTTTTATTTTTTTATTTTTCTTATATGTATCCATATATTCATAACTATGTTTTTACTTATACCTATTATCTTGTAAGCAATTGACAAAAATAAAAAAATAAAATAAAAAAATAAAAATAAAATAAATTTAAATGCCTCATTGATTTTATGTAGACCAACTACAGGAAGATTATGTACACGCAACAATGGTGAAATACTGAAACATACATAATGGAAGAAAGGATTGTGAAAATGACAAAAATCCAAAACTGACCTGTTTCATCAGGCTCAAAAAATAAATCCCTTTACAAAATACTTTATGGACTTTTCACTAAAAATAGAAAAAAAATAGAAATGACGATTTTTGGATTTGAGCCTTGAAAAAGAATTGGGTTTGAAGGGATTTTTGTAATACTTAAAGAGAGAACAAGAATAATTCAGTTTATAATGGTTGAAAAGAAGCTTGGTTATTCTTCTTTTATCTTTTTCTTTAATGGATTGCTTTTGCACTTTGTTTTTCTCTTTAATTTTATTTATTTTTATATTGCCTTTAAAAGAAAAACTCAATAAAAATAAGCTGTCTGTTTATCATCTATCAAAATCAAAACATTTTCAAATTAAGAGATAAATTCCCAGTACCCTCTTTTGTTGTCATTACTGGATAATATTCTGCAGGTCCTGCCCTGGACTTATTGAGTATTCAACTTCCCTAATTTAGGGCAGTTTTAGTACATCTGGAATGGGGAAACTGGGGGTAGAAAATTGTCATGATTCCTAAACTTTAATCAGGTTTAAATTTACATATTTTTTTTAAATTCCTCCTTTATTATTTTTACAGATAAGTTAAGGTGATACTCTGTTTTTGTCCTCTTTTCCTTACAATAGCAATCCTGTAAAGCGAGTTGAGAAAGTGTATGACTGGCCCAAGTCACCCAGCCAGCTTTCATATCTAAGGAAGAACTGGAATATGATTCAGTTAAAAGAAAAGTTTTATTCTTATTGACAAGTTTCAACTTAATGTTCGTTACCTTTATTTTTCAGAAGTTTTTTTTAAAGAACACAGATACCATTCAAAGTAATCTTTTAACAGAATTTAAAACCAATCTTTACAATCTCTTATATACAATGTTCCAAAACATAAATGACTATACATGATGTGACTTTCAAATTCTTAGGTTTTCTGCAGTGAATTTTTAATTATGTGAAAGTTTAATCCACAGCGGCTGTGAAGGTGATCCATTCTGATGGTTCCTGTAAAATTCTGCTTGTAGAACTCCACATTGGGGTATCTTTATATTTTTAGATCCACTTAACCTGGTTTTGATGGTTTTATTTTTATTTTTTTCCAGCTGGGATCAAAATGGAAATAATATGTTTTGGACATCTGAGAAAAACAAATCCTTGCTAGTATCCAGAGGGAAAAAATTACCTGTCTGACTGTGCTGAAGCTAAACTTATGGTATGGAGAGTTAATTAGCTCCTGCTTTGCTCAAAAGAATGACCAAGAGCCTGAGGTTTATTTCCAAATCATGACAATCTTCCATCCCAAATCCTTTTAATATATTCTTACCAAGCTGGTATTTCTTTCCACTCTCTTCCCCCAAGTGTAGAAAAATATTAAATTAAACACCAGCTTCAAAAGCACTGGGTGTTGTGCCTTCGTGATTGTTCAGAGAGAATCCCTGGGGCTGCATTCTCAGCTGAACTCGAAACTCTGAACTTCCATGACTATTCCTGATTTCTAACTTCTTTTAGTGTAAAGGCCTTGGCTTCATGCTGAACTGAAATGCTGGAGTGACACCCATCCTGAAGACCAAGCAGCAGAAGACCAAGCTGCTTGAAATATGCTGTTTCTCTTGCTGATTCTTAACCTGCCTGCATTACTTTATTATTCTTAATAAAAGGAAGCACACATTCCCCAAAACATAGTGGGCTTTAAAATGTAAATGATAATGCTCTATTAATATAACCAGCTCCCTCTATCATGCCTTGGCAGTAGCCATTCTGTCAAGTTGTAGTAGAGGGAGCTATGCTAGGACACTCCAACAGGGTCTCTTTTTTCAACTATTTCCAATCCATCTAAGAAACAGCAATTTCTTTAAAAGGACTAATTGTATTCTCCAGGCCCATCCCTTAAAGTAAGCATGCCAAATGTAATTGAACCTTTATGTCATTTTCCCAGATTCCATCAACCAGTTGCCACAGAAAACCAGTTTGACCTATTTTGGGCTCTGTGATTCAATTACATTGTGTGCTTAGATAAAGAACTCATGTTTATGTGCATTTCACCCACTATCAGTTTCCAAAAACAAATTTTGTTTTTCTTTAGATTTGTTTTGCTCACAAGATATAATACAGTTGCTTGAAAAGTTTTCAGATTTTAATATTGGCACATTATTTTGCAACAAAACAAAACAAACAAACAAATCAAAAAAGTCAATTCTATTTTAAAGTTCCCATTATGCTCTATGGAGGATCTGATCCAGAAGTGGTATTCAGCAGGTTCTGACCAGTTCTGGAGAACCGGTAGTGGAAATTTTGAGTAGTTCGGAGAACGGGCAAATACCACCTCTGAATGGAGATTTTACAGTATCCTTCCCCTGCCACGCCCACCAAGCCATGCCCACAGAACCGGTAGTTAATTTTTTTTTGAATCCCACCACTGATCTGATCCATTATATAATTTCCTCCAGTTAGGACTTTTTCATGGTGACTAACAGTCAATAAATGAACCAATTAGGACTAGAACAGAAGAACCCATTTTTCCCATCTGAAATACTTCCAAGCAATATTTGATTAACAGGATGACCTGTTTTTCATTTGCCAAGAAATATGAGGAATGGAGCTTCTCCCTATAGGATTTGCTTTCATCTTTTTGACAAAAGTAGTGTTAAACCAACACAATGCAAGTCATGAGCCTTTCAGAGAAGGTTGTAGTTGATCATCTTGCTTCCGTGGCTATCTTCCCTCCATGGATGTTACTCAGCAACTTGCTGTGGAAATCACAGTTGACTGCCTTTTGGGCAATCATAAAACAAAATTCAGCCCCGTTGCATCACTGGACATTGTGACAATGACTTTCCTAAATCAATTTAAAAAGGGTATGGATTCCTTATCATGGTTTAAGTGGACAAATATCTATCTTTTCAACTTTCAGGGTGTAATCGGAAAGTGTTGCACTTTCATTTTGTCCAAACTTTCATAAATTTTATGAACATCTGAGAAATTATATAGGCAACAATATTGTTGGGATATAATGTTCATAAAGAAAATAAGATTGATATCAAGGTTTGCCCAAATCAAATATGTCAACAACTAAGAAACACATTTGAGAGTCAAATTATATTAGCCAAGCCATATGCATCTTAAGCAAAATCACAAAATATTGATGCTTGAATTATTTTAGTGAACAAGAAGAGTTATTAGTAAGATTCAAACTAAAGATGAGAATAAATTGAGAAATGAGATAAGAAGCAAAATGAAAGACATTCAAACTGTTTTATAGGTGAGTAAGTTCTAACTTTAGGTGGGTGGCTGATAAGATCATAACAGTGCACCATCACTCCCATCAAGAATAATTTACAGAAATATACTATAATCAATTTGCTGCTTGAAATTCTTACAAAATTATCTGCTTTATATTTTGATAAGTATTGTATTTTCACATGAGTAACGCCATACTATTTACAATGGACATGAAATAAACACTAATGATATTTGGCACTCTGTACTATTTTTCAGTTCTTTTATAGCTCGCTTTATTATTTGGGGTCAATACTATAAAGTGAGTGATAGCAGCTGATAATCTGCTCTGGCAGATTTGATTCTGATGCAGGTCCCTGCTCCATTGTTAGATAGAAAAATACATTACAAGACAAGAAGGATTAAAGTGGGAACTATATAACTGGGTATACTGTATATGTCATCTAGGTGTAGTGACATTGAAATATCATTCAGGTGTAAATGAAGAATGCAGAATACAGATGCTAATGTGAAACAGTTAGGCGATTCTTGCCTCATTTAGAGATCATGACAATAATGCATAATCCATGTCCTGATCTGATGATTTCATAGCAGGGAAGTTATTTCAACTTTCAACGGAGCGCAAGTCATTAAAACATCTGTCTTCTGCCTGTTCTATTAGAGCATCAGGAGTAACGCAAGGCTGCTTCTTAATTTTAGAAAGTGACTGGCCCAAAGGTAATTTCAATGGCCAAATTAAAATTGGATTGTTTCTGGCCCAAATCCAGCATCTTACCCACTTCATTATGCTGGCCCTCTCATGAAATGTCCAAAACGTGCAAGAAAAAAAAAAAAAGGGGGGGAAGGAAAGGAAAGGAAAAAAAAAGGTAGAGGGGGGACTTTGAAAGTATGCAATACTTTTAAATGAGAAGGTCATGAGGACTCTGCTTCACTCAGGTTGAATTTTACTCCCGGCTTAAATGGCATGAGTCCACATTTTAATTTCAGGAAAATAATGAGGTTGGATCCGGAAAGTTATGTTTCCTCTTGCAGGCAAAAGAGGCTATTATTCATTGCAGCATTTCTGTTTGTTGCCAACTATACTTCACAAACACACACACACACACACACACACACACACACACACACACACTATCTTCCTAATTTTTTTTCCCAGGGAGCTGCTGACATATGCAGCGTCTTCTCTGAATCCCATTGCATCTGCCAGCACCTTGCCTTTGGGAATTTAGCTTTGGTTTGAATAATTACAGCATCCTGTATTAGAAGGGGGTGTGGGGAGAACCCCAGAAAAGGAGCTCTGGCAGAACAGGTGACACCCTTTGAAGAAAGTATAAATAGAGATAAGTGGGTAGTGGATCCAGCAGTCTTACTTTACGTCAAGTGGTGCCTCTTGCTTTCAGCTTAGCATTAAGGAACTTCTCTGCCACTATGAGCTGTGGTCCAAGACACACGGTCCTAACAGCTGGGAGAAACAGCAGTGGGAGCGGCAATCTTGGAGTGGGGGTTTCTTCTGTTGGCTCTGGGCGATATACTTCCTGTGGGCTAGGCAATGAAAGAGCTAGTTTCTCTGGACGGAGTCATCTTGGGGGGAGAAACCATTTCTCAACTGGCAGCTGCAGTGGGGCATTTGTTGGTGGTGGACATGCTGGGACAAATGGTAGCTTTGTGGCCAACTCTCATATGGGGAATTCTGCTGCTAGAAATGGTATGGTAGGTGGTGCTGGTGGTGGCCATGTAGGTGTGGTAGGTGGTGCCCATGGTGGCATGGTTGGTGGTGTACCAGCTGCTGTGGTTAATGGCATGGGTGGTGTAGTTGGTGCTCACCATGCTACTATGGTAGGTGGTCCTTGTGGAGTGGTTGGAGCTGTCCCTGCTGGCATGGTAGGTGGCATGGCTCATCCAGGTGTTGTTGGTGGCATGGGTGGTATGATAAATAATCCTGGAGCAGTTGCAGGATTGATTGGAGAACCTGTTTGTGGAGGTATTTTCTCTAATCTGGATGGGAAGATGACCATGCAGAACCTCAATGATCGCCTGGCCAGCTATCTAGACAAAGTTCGATGTCTGGAAGAGGAAAATGCTGAGCTTGAGTGCCGAATCAGAGAATTTTATGCCAAGCAAGGCCCTTTGTGTGAACCAAAGGACTATGGTCATTACCATCAGCAAATTGAAGATCTTAAAAACCAGGTAGATGCCAGTTATCAATCTTTTTTTTTCATAATTTTTACATGCATTTGTTTGGGACAGTTGCAGATAATAATAATTCCTGCTTAGTTAAAGTTCATAATTCTGTAAACTTATTTTGCTGATTTCTAAAGGTTATTTTATTCTTCTGATCATCATATACGAAATAAGAACCAAGTAAATTTTGTTAAACATGTTCTTGCACTCTAAATTCTATAGTCAGTCTGCTTTCTCAAAATAATGGTGGTAAGGGTTTGGTGATGTTTCCACATTATTCTGTCATTTGGATTCTACAAATGAATGCAGAAATGAATGAGAAAACTTTATTTCAAAGGACTACCAAACGATTATTTATATTAGATAGAACTCTAGGTTTATTTTATCTATAGATGCTGCTCCTACTGTATTATGTTGACATGCTGAGCTAGTGAACCTTTTGATAATTTAAGATTTTTTTGCTAGCTTGGTACAAAGTCATCATGAAATGCAATATCTAATCAATTTTCTACATGGAAGTAATCACCGTGATGAAAAATTAAAGGCATCCCCAAGTTATACAAGTCAACCTTTGGAAGAGGAGAAAATTAGCTATGAATTAACTACATTTTAGTCACCACTTCCAATTATTTACAAACTGTAGAGGATCTGCACTCACGAGGTTGCTTGATTATTCTTTTGTGCTTTCAAATACCAATTTAGATGTAAATGAGCATATATCTATAAGCTAAGCAATGAAGCTTGTGTTAGTTCAACGAACATCTGATACGGGTAGCTAAATGTTAATGTTAGAACTTTACATGAAAGGCAAAATCAATATATATATTCAGCAATGCATTTTTCCCCATTTATGCAGCTTATTTGTGCAAGTGTGGAGAATAACAAACTCCTTCTGTGCATTGATAACAGCAAACTGACTGCTGATGATTTCAGATCCAAGTGAGTACTTTTCAGTAAATTAAATGCAGATGAACTAAAAAATATTTGTTTTACTGAAAGTGCAGGGCTACTTATGGAATTGCCTCCATGGGCATTATAGGTCAAGACTTTTAGAGAAGAATGTCTTTTATTTCAAACAATAAGGCAAGAAGAAGAATCTTGCCATTCTCTATTTTGGGGTGTTGCTTCTGCTTTCTCTAACTTGGAAATGCTTCAGATTTATGGGGCTCAATTTCCAGAATACCTTAGACAATATATTGTTGTGAATTCTGGGAGCTGAAATTCACATACTTGGGTTGCATGAGAGTTGGTAAAGGCTGCTGTAAGACAAGGAAAAGAAAATGCAGTTCAATATGCCTGGAATTAGAACAAAGTTGGTTCTAGCAGTGTTATTGTTGAAATATTTGGTAGCTTCTTTTATTTCTATCTTAAGTTTGCCTAATATGAGATATGTTTTCCTATTATATGGTATTTAAAACCTAAGAAATTATGTTGCACTGAACTGCTTGAATAAAATCTGCAAATTTCTCTTGTGCAGGCCTACAAGCCAACCAGCAAAACGTTTATTCTTTTCTCTCTCTCTCTTATGGCTCAGGTATGAGACGGAATGCTGCCTCCGTCAGAATGTAGAGGCTGATATCAATGGACTACATCAAATCCTGGATCAGCTGACTGCCTGCCGATCTGATCTGGATATACAGTGTGAGAACCTGCAAGATGAACTATGCTGCCTAAGGAAAAACCATGAAGAGGTGAGGGTGATCATTTCCCCATTCAACAAAATCTAAATGCATCATGGAAAATAATAATTACTTTATTAGAAAAGTCAATAGACTTCTTCCTAGGTCAGTGTGGGAAGCTATAGACCTTTAAGTCAATGTTTCTCAGCCTTGGACTTTTGACAAAATGGCTGGCTGAAGAATTCTGGGAGTTGAAGTCCATACATTTCAAGTGTCCAAGGTTGAAAAACACAAAGCAGTGTCCTTGAAATAAATTCATTCCTCACAAATAACCACCTGATTGCAGCTGCTGCAGTTAAGAATTGTATGGAGGTCTACAATTTCATTACCTCTATGCTAGAGGGATAGACAATTTCACTGAGTTTTGTTGAGCAAAAATGCCCATATTACAAAGACTAATGATTAAATGAAGTTTGTAAAGGTGAACATTAACTAAAACCTCTGAAATTATTATTTGATCAATTTTGCTAATGCGGACATGTTAACTAAAGATCTTGCCATTTCACTAATATGGTATATTTGTACACATCAGGCATTGCTATTTAATATCATGATCAGTGTACTTCAAGAATTAGCAACAAGCTACTTGGTGATACCATTGCATTCTTTGCATCTTAAAAATATCTTTGTATTACCCCTCCAAAAAAATAAAATGTGCAATATAAAAAATTAGAACAGCCAAAGGTTCATAAATTAATTATTAGATTTTGGAATTCCTGAATGAGATCTTATGATCTCAAAAGATCTCCCAGCTGACATTTCTATAATCTCATATGATATTTGGCAATATGGTCAAATTTTGTGGAGTAGGCAGGACTGGAATAGATTTCTAGCCACTTGTCTATGGCACTGAATAATATCGCATAACTTACAAGATGGGGAGATCCAGATTTTAATTCTTCCTTAGGCATAGGAGCCAGCTGTGAGATCTTGGGCTAGTCATACTTTTTCAGCTCTGATTAAAATAATAAAAAAAAATAATTTACCAATGTTCACCCTGCAGTGGACTGATCTGGGAAGATGATGATAATGATAATTTATTAATATACATAGACATACATAGTTACAGTGCAGATATATTAGTAAAAATAGGAAATGTTGGGAAAATAATAAAATAACACTATTAAAGTGAAGTTATAGTTTCACTAATTTTGTGCATTCAAAATTCATAGCATTTTATGTATCTTTTCATGCAAGTGATATTTTTCATTTTTTTAAAAAATGCACAATTTGAGTTCTACTGGTTGGGAATATTTGGGTTTATGTCTGTGTATATGTGTGTTCCAAAACAAAAATGGAGAGATTTGTAGATATTGTTGGACTAATTCCTATCAACTTCAGCCATTTAGTAGAAAGAATAATGGAAATTTCTATGGAGATTCTCAGTCATCGAGATCATGGTTGTCCCAAAGGTGCTTTTTCAAGAGGCAACTGGACTTTCTAGTTCTTCTTTAAAGATGTTTTGCTTCTCATTCAAGAAGCTTCTTCAGCTGGAAGAAGTTTCTTGGATGATAAGTGAAATGGCTTCAAAGAAAAACAGAAAGCCTAACTGCTTCTTGAAAAAGCACCTTTGGGACAATAATGGAAATTGTATTCCAACAACAATCAGAAAGCTACAGGAACACAAGTCTTCCTTAGTTTAAAAGTGGGCCAGCTAGATGCCTTTTCAATCACTGAAGGAAATATTTCCTTTTCAATGAACAGCAATATATATCCCTAGGAAGTTATCTGAAGATTCTTCCTTTCATTGGCATCATCATTGCTTTCAACACACTTAAAACTGGGGGACTGCTACAGCCCCAGAAGCAATGTATCTTGCCTCTTTGAAGTTGATTTGCCCTTTATAGTCTCCATCAACTTTGTTTAACCAAGTTGTCAGAAAGTTCATTTCGGTTAAGAAGAGTTGAACAGAAAAAGAAAGGTCCAAATGTCAAGGACTTTCTTTTATTTGAGTAGGAAGTTACCTGCCTGAAGAACCAGGCCTCTGGAGATGTCAGTGTGGAAGTGAATGCCTGTCCTGGGCCAGATCTTAAGAAAATCCTGGAGGAGATGAGATGCAAATATGAATCAATGATTGAAGGAAACCGCAAGGAAGTGGAAGCATGGTATGAATCCAAGGTAAGTGAAATATCAGTTTTTCTTAACCTGGAGCATATCTGGTGTGCTCTCACATTCACCAAACATCACGGGAATTGAATCTCAACACTTCTGAGATCATATAAGATAGCATTGTTTTGCATAATTTTTTTGGATTGGGCTGCAATAATAATTTTTTTGATTACCCTTAGTCTTAATTGGAGAAAGAAGGTTCTGTAAATAACCATGTCCAATCTATGAAAGGCTTCATAGGTCATAACCAGCACTTTGAATTGCACCTGGAAACCATAGTAAATAACAACAATCGAAAAGTAGAGATGTCACAAGTCTTATCATGATAAGCCATATCTTGATAAGATGTAGTTTCTGAGCGGTCTTTAAAGTTAGAAAGCACATTGCAGAAGTCCAAATCAGAGGTGATGAGGACTCCCAGATTGTAAACCTATTCTGTTTGGAAGTTATACCCCATCAAACCAGAAAAATCTCTGGAAATGGTTGATTCCTGAACCCCAAGCCACTATGGTTGAAGCTGAACTTTTTCTTCCCCATCTAAACTCTTACAGATTCTTAGCACATAGATGATGATGATAATGATGATGATGATGATGATGATGATTGTGATAGATAGATAATAGTCAGTTGTCAGTGCAAATCTGCTTGGAATTTTTTTGTGAAACTTTCTTTGGTAGGATTAACTCAAGAGTCAAATTGTATATATTGCTCAGCTATGTATCTCTCTTAATTGTATAACCTCCAGATTGAGGAGGTGAATCGTGATGTCTGCACTAGCAGTCAGGAGATTGAAGAAAGCAACAACAAAGTCACTGAATTAAGACGCCAACTACAAGCCCTGGAGATTGAGTATGATGCCCAGTGCAGCCTGGTAAGAGATCAAGAGTTTCTATAGAGTTGGAGGCACTTGGAATAAACAGCAGTGGACAAAGCATTGCTGCATCATGTATAGGCAAAGCCTACTTTATGTTAATCATTTTCTCTCATCCCCAGGTTGTGGGACTTAATCCCCAAGGATTAGGAGAAAAAATGAGACATAAATGCAACAATCCATAAATTATTAAACCATAGCTTCATTTCATTTTTGCTAAAATGGAGAAAGCAGGTAGAGGATGATGAAAGCAGAAATGGGAGACTGTAGATATTATCACAATCAAAGCAGTTACTAAATTGCATTCATAATGTGATAAAAAAAGCCCTTTGGGCTCTCTCTGACCCTTAAGAAACAGGTTAAACCTTTCATTCAGTTCATGTTTGCAAACTCTCAGCATCCCATTAAATCATTTCCTCTGACACTCTCCTTTTTTAACAATTATTGTGTTCTCTTTTATTTGTCAGAGGGACACCCTGGAAGCTTCCCTGGGTGAAACTGAGCTTCGCTATAACAGTCACTTGGCTGAGCTCCAGGACCGCATCTCCTGTCTAGAGCAGCAGTTGGCAGAACTGCGGTCAGAGATGGAATGCCAGAACCATGACTACACAGAGCTCCTGGACGTCAAAAGCCGCTTGGAGAAAGAGATTGCCACCTACCGCGGCTTGCTGGAAGGGGGACAACATGACATTGTGTAAGTGCCATCCAGAAATGATGGTGTTCCCAATAAATCCTTGAATGGAAATTTTAGTTAAAATAAAATAGGAGAGTAATCCAGAATTGTGGAGACTTGGTGATGCGGGATACAATCTGGGTCAATCACCAGGACCAGATGTCATCTGAGCCTTTAGATTCATTCTGGAGCCCATCATCAGGCTCTTATTCACATTTGTATCTTGGGCAGCCCATTTTCTCTTAAACTAACCAGCCTCTTGATTTTTGTGATATTGAAAGCATTGCTCAGTCTTTGTGAAAGAGCAGAAAATTCTACTAGCAGCTTAGAATTTTCTTTATCATTGATAATCCCTATCTTACCATTATTGTCTTTATTCCCATTCACCAAGGTCACCTGCCTTCCTCCACAGTAATAGTAACAAAGCTGAACAGACTCTATAAAGTTTGAAACTACCATTGGATAGTGTTTAAATTAGAGGAAAATATTGCTTTAACATGGATATGCCTAAGAACCTAATGGATGGGTTTGAGAAAAGAAGAAGGCAGCATCAAGGGAACACAGCAGAAATAGGATGTTGCCAGGGCATGTTTTCAGGTGATTAGAGGCAAGTGGAAAGGTCTCAAGATACTACTGGGAGATGGTCTCTTACAAGATCCATATGACAAGGAAGCTGAAATAGTAAATTTGCCTTGAGACAGGGTCTGGACTAAGATATCTATTAGTCCTTACCATCTATAATGCTGTGATTCTATTTTTGGTTTCTGGCATAAGGGATCCAACAAGAGATGAATGATAAATCTACAGACATTGCTTTGAAACAGGATACTGTATATTTTGCTTCTACTCCTTGGACAAGTGTCCTGACAAAATTCCTGTATGAAAATGAACTTTTCAGTAGGCTGCAAGGCAAATTTTGTAAGCTGAAGTTGTTAGTTGACTATGTTTCTATAGCAAGAAAAAAATAATGTACTTTGAGATCATCCCTTTTTAGTGGATGCCAAGAAGTTCAGGGAATTCTTGCTTTAACCTAATGATCTCTTCAATTAGATTTGAAAACAGTTGATGGCCAAGATGTTGGTTGGGTGTCTGTTGCTGAATATTGGTTTCTAGTGTATGATTTGTTTTTAAGTTAATATCATTTTCTCTCTCTCCCCCTACAGTGGTGGTGGAGGAGTCAATAGAAGCAGCAGTACATCAGGTGCAAGATCCAGTGAAGCTCGGACACCACACACTTATGTGACCCATTCATGCCATGCAGCCCATTTGCATCACTAGATGACATGAATATGAGGTCAGAAGCATTTTTTCTTGTCTGAAAAAAAGGGTGAAAACATGGTGGGATTTTGTCATCTATGTCATGTGCTGGGACATATGTCTAGGAGCTCCTAGGTCAAGGCCCAAGTAAAATGTCAGAGAGGAAACCTCAAGAAACTTGACGTATAGGTTGTATAAGAATCTAGTTGGAAGTCCAGAACTGGATGCAATAATTCATAACTATAATCTCTGATGCAGTTTGCTGAATTAAATAAAGCAACATATAGGTATTCCTCAACTTACAACCATTCATTTACAAATGTTCACTGTAACATTTGAAGTTATAATGGCACTGAAAAAGTGACTTATGAACAATCCTTGTATTTATAACTGTCACAGAATCTGCATAGTCTTAAAAAAAATTGGATGCTTAGCAACTAGCATGAATTTATAATGGTTGCAATATTCCACGGTCATATGATTGCCATTAAATCCTCCTGATGAACGAAGCTAATAAAGGAAACTGGGTTTGCTTAAAAACCACACAATTCACGAAACAATGCATTGATTTGCTTAACAATCATGGGGAAAAATATCATAGTTTTGGGTGCAATTCACTGAACAACTACATTGCTTGGCAATGGAAATTCTGGTTGTGGTTGTAAATTACTCTGTAAACACTAATATTCCCATCTGAAGGCTTTCCAGTCAGTTCCAAACCAAAACCTACTTTTCATTTATTTAATGGAAAATAAATTTGAAGACCAGCAAGGAATTAATCATTTAATTTAATTAATTTCTTCATTCACATTTCTGAAGCAGGAAAATTTCCTAGAGCAAGTTGTACACCAGTACAACTAGAGCACCTGCACTCATACTTATTAATTCAGTGTAGACTTGATTCAATTTGCTTGGCATAGATGCAACAAGACACTTTCTTTTTCAAGTCTAAAGAATGAAATACAGTGAAAAGGGGAAATCTTAAAACATGTGCCAACTATGAACAGGTCTGAAAAATTCTATGAAAAATATAAATACATCTTCTTAAAAAATAGCGAGATGGTCTCATAAGAATGACTTAAAATATAGTTGTTAAGCACAAGTGGTTTTTTTTTAAAGATCTTCATCAACTCCAGCTATAACAATAGCAACACTACTGAAAAAGCCCTATGAAAGAGTTCCATAAATACATGGGAAGCAGGAAGCCTATGCAGGCCATAAGAAAAAGGGTTGTATGGCGAATGAGATGGCACTCACACACACCTTTTTTTTCTCCTTTCTGGGCGTGGTCCACTCTAGCTTTTTGGATATCTTAAAACTCCCACCTGTTTGCAACATTGTCTTTCACTAAATGGAATAACTGATGGAAAATATACTAGCCATTAAAACACTCTCTTCAGTAAATTTCCTGAAACATATCAAGAGCAAGGAACACAATGTTTGCAAACAATTTTCTTTCAGTCCCCCAACTTCAACCCAGCCACACCCAGTTGAATCTTCTTGTATGAATGTTGGGAGCTTCCAAAATATATTGCCTGTTACTTAAACTGTCTGAAATTTTCTGGTGTTTTGAGCACTTGTATACAGTAGCACTGGAATCTCTTTCTTTGTAGTAATTTCATCTTGTTTCTCTTTATCTTCAGACAGCTGCAGGAGAAGGGACAGCGGGTCCCTTGCCCCCAATGAAGCATTCCTGATAGTTCTTCCAACCTTCTGTCGCTTTACTATCCCGTGGTATTTTCAAAGCGGATGTGAGGGTGTCCACTCCACTATCTCCTGCTGAGTCTTTCCCATTTTTCTGCAACATAGCATTGTTTTTTTACCTAAGAAGTATCAGTGCCGTGGTTGCCTATCTTCTGACCACTGAAAGCAACAAAAATGTCCAAAATAAATCTGCTTTGCTCTTGTTGACATCAAAGGCTTGTGTGTATTAGATGTGTCTTTTCTTATAAAAAGTAAAACATGTTAATAAGGCCAACCACCAAGTCATCTTAAGAAAAGAAAGTAGCCTAAGATTTGTACAGCATATCAGTTCCTTGACTAAGAGTAACAAAAAGATATAAATTGTAATATATTTGCACCTATACAAAATTTTCTTGTAAATTAACTAGAAACATAGAAGAATGCACATATCTATTAATATAGTACAGAATGCCATAGTACAATGAATGGTTTCCATGTTTCCATGTTTCCATTACATGGTTTCCATGTTTCCATTACAATGGTTTCCATGCATATAGTCACTGTGTTTCCAGAACTGGGAAACAGGACTTATCTTTCATGCTTCTGCTAGACTGATACTCAAAGAAAATCTTCTAGGCAGAGATTCAATGACATGGCCCTTGATAAACTAGTTTTACTACAGATACTGGAAAGTGAAGAAATCTAGCAAGTGCAAAGTGTAATGTATAAATCATGTATATAGCAGAAGAAAGATTCAGGAGTCAGGTTTTTTTCTACTACCCATGCAGTAGATGGGGCTAAGAGCTGCTTGTTTTTTGATGGGACAAGAAGTTGAAATCCATTTATTGTTACTGTTCATTCTCAGGCTCTTTGTCCTATCTCACTTTCACACTATTCTGGCTGCAATACTGATCCTTGGGCTCTGAGATTGCAGTTCACAGATGCTTGGTGAAAACAGAGAGTAGCGTGTTAGCTTCCGGTTTCTGCAAAGTTATCACTTCCTGACTTTTCATCCTTTTTTAAAATTTGGCTAAAAACAAATATACAATAGCCATATTGGAGTCAGCACCATAGCAGATGCAACAAACCACACTTATATTCCTTCCCTTTTTTTCTTGTTTCACACCACTACCTCCTAAAATGTGCAAAGTAACAGATTTTCAGATTTTGTTTAGAACACTAAACACTAAGGAAAGTAAGATTTTGTGCTAGCAGCAGGAAAAAGAGCAAATATTTAGTTAACCATCTGGTGTATGTTCCCTTGGAGATATTGGATCTAAAATTAACCCACCTATATGATATATATTGCTGACTGGGTTTAGTTGTTTGAAAATATCTTTCCATCCAGTTAAGCATGTGGTGCAAACAGGTCTTAATCTTAAATAACTTGATCCCATTGATTTCACTGATTAACTTTGGATCCAATCCATTGACTTATTCAGCTTTTACCTAGAAGAAATTATAAGTGCATTTTCCCAAACAAGCAGAATGAAGAGAAAGATCTTCGAATTTTTGGAATATATCTTTAATTGCTTGTTTCCTCATGCCTAGAAATAAAATAAAGCCAGTAACATGACAATGGAAATTAAAACTAGGGTTGCCACAATGTTTCCATGCTTCCATGAATAACAAAAAATATTCAAAAACTGATTATTAGGGGCAATGTAACTCTCAGTCCCAGTCTTAGGGGATCAACATTCTTAGTTCCTGTTTTTGGGGATCAATACTGAAAATATTTTATTGCATGCATTCCTAATTTGTGTTTTGATTCACAAATAGTAATTTCTTGAGAGTATAAATACAAATAGTAATTTACATTTCTTGAAAGCCAGGCTAAAAAATTACATTACCAATAGATGGCAATAAAGATTTAGAATTTTATGTGACTGATGCCATTTACTGGTCATCTGCATTTTTGCAATCTAACTATAATAGCCTTAAGGAAAACGTCTAATTGAATTTTCATGTAGACTCCTAGAAAAAAATTCAGAAACTGATGATGAAAAAGAATGACATTAACTCAAGAAGGAAGAATAAGAAATTGAGCAAAATCCAAAATAACAAGAGTCATCTTAGTCTAGCTTCTTAACTGTTTATTAAGCCAAGTAACCAAATACAGTTGACCTTTGTTTCTTTAATAGTGAACTCATGGCTTTTTAAAAAATTGGTTGATGAATAGATGGATGAAATTATTCTGTATATTATTAGCAGCCATAGATATAGAGAGTTTGAAGAACTGAAAAAAGGGACTTAAGGTCACAAAACATATCACTGTATCAAAGGGGGCATCAGAAAGGTTTATAGGAATTAGTCCAAAATTGAAGAATAAAAGTGTAGTTCAAGATAAATATGAAATAATGTAATCTGAAGCAAAACTTATTCCTACTTTTACATATTTTTATTTTCGTGTATTTCCTGAGGTGATGGAATCTTGTGGAATAGGTGGCTTATTCAGTACAAATGTTGACCAAGATATGATTTCAGTGAAAAGCCAAAGTCAGTGATGAGTCTCCATGGTATTCATGGGGAGGAAGTCAAAATCTAGGTGAGGAAAGATGTGGTCACAGCCTCAGTTCTGCCCCTTTTGTGTATGTATGTGATGCTGATTAAATACAGTAGCTAGTATTTTGCAAATTATGATTTCCCCTAAGGATATTGTTATAGGGAATCATAAAAAGATTTTCTTTTTAAAAAAACTGACCATTATTCTATCCTGTTCTATTTTTGGAACTTACTGCAGACATTTCACCTATCTTGGAAGGGACAGAAAGTTGTATAGATCAACCTTTCAGCCTGAAACAACAGCTTTTCAAGGTTGAATAGAAGGGACAATGGATAATGAAGGTGAGTGATTCCAGTTGAGACTTTTGTATGGGGAGGATCTGTGGGTTGGGCGCAGTTTATAGGCAAGAAATTCAGTATCCTAGCTTCAAAAACATAACTGCAACCTGAAATAAAAACTATATTTACCTTTTATGAAGTTAGGGTGCTTCAGAGATCTGATGCATCCTTTTCAGACAAACTGGTTCACAACTATAACATCAATCATTTAAACTCATCTTGAGACTACCCTGAAATAATTTTTCCTGCAATTACTATGCATCATTTATGGCTATTTATCAGAACCTTTCCATTTTAAGTATGAAAAAGCACACAAAAATAATCAGTTGAATTGTACAGCATTAAAATGCTATGTTGCATAACAAATGAAGGAAGCAGAATAGTTTGCAGGTTATGCAAATCCTTCCAGCTATTGAATAATCAAATTACTTTGTTTCTAATAAAGTGTTGCTGACCAAACCTGGAAGGTAATTTAGTCAATTCAGGGAAATACTGAAGTGTCAGCTGTCTGACAAAGCACATTTAATAAGCATTGCAAAATGACATTCTTCATTCACTCTAAATTTAGGTCATCAACTTGCCTGTAAGGCAGCCTCATAAAACTTATTCAGAAAGATAAGTATCAGCATGTCATCATCATCATCGTCATTGTTATCATCATTGTCATCATCACCAACCCCTTTGTTATGGGCCATGGATGCAGATAAGTTTAGATAAGCCCTTATTTTCATCTCTCCTCAGGTATCCAGAGAATAGGAAAGTAATCAGCATCATACTTGAAAGCAGAGTTTTCCAAGTCCCTTTATTATACAACTAATTTTGTATGAAGTTTATAATGAAACAAGAAAATGTAACAATCTTAGTTTTGGAGCTGCTATGCCACCCATTTTGCTCTGCCAGTGAAAAAGAGGTCAAGTGCTGGGGAAAACAAGATATTCTTAGGACTTTGGAGAACGTCTGGGAAAAATCAAGGCTTGTTTCACTAAGCTGATGCCCTGTCCTATGTGCCGGGCCCAGCAAGTCTAAGCAGCTGGTGCATAGAACGGGGCTGCACCGGACCATTGGAGAAGTGGAGCAAAGCCAGAGATCAGTAGCTGCCTCTTTTGCAGTGCAGAAAGCTTCCCCAAATTGGCTGGCTGATCTTCTCTTTCTCCCTCTGTTTGTTTTGTATGGCCAAGGAGGAGACCAGCTGGCCAAAAGGGCGGCTGCTGGAGGTGACTCTTTTTCAGTCTCCAGCCGCCTCTTTCAGCATAGAAATCCTCCCCGAATCGGCTGGCTGGTCTTCTCTTTTTCTGCCTGTTTGTTTTGTATAGCTGAGGAGGAGGAGACCAGTTGGCCAAAGGGCAGCTGCTTGAGGTGACTCTTTTTTGGTTCCAGCTCCCTCTTTCAGTGCAGAAATCCTCCCCGAATCAGCCGGCTGGTCTCCTCCTCCTCAGCCATACAGAATAAATAGGCAGAGAAGGAGGAGACCAGCTGGCTAATTCGGGAAGGCTTCTTGTGCTGTAAAAAAGGTGGCTACTGATCTCTGGCTTCGCTCCGCTTCTCCAATAGTCCGGCTCTGCCCTGTTCTATGCACCGGCTGCTTGGACTTGTTGGGCCTGGCATATAGAACATGGCATGCATTTTTCGGTGTGGCTGCTGGGTTGCATCCACACTGAAAAAGCATGCAGCAGCTGCAGGCATCTCGTGACAAGGGGGACAAGAAGCCCCGGGATTTTGCTGGCTGGCCGGGCTGGGCCGGGCTGGAAGAGGCGCATCCGCCAGGAGAAGGGAAAAAACGTGCTCCTGGAGGGCGGGCAGGTGGGCAGATGTCCCAGGGCTGCTGCACAGGCACACTGCATGTGTAGTGGCTGCACATGCCCAGTGCACATATGCAGCAGCCCTGCGACATCTGCCCGAGCTGCACCACGGCTGCCATGTGGTAGGGAAAGCTAGAGAGTGACCGGGGCAAGTGAGTGACCGGGTGACTAGGCGACTGGGTTGAAGGTGTGGCCAGCCAGGGTCACCACCAGTTTGGTGACCCATGCCAAATCACTGCTACCAGTTCACCTGAACCAGTGCAAACCAGTTGAATACCACCTCTGCTCTAGAGACCCCAATATGAAGAAAAAATTGACTAATTTTGTTTTGCAATGCATCTTTCATTTCTTTTAAAAAAGGAGCGCTAGACTGCTCAAATGATCAGGAAGGAATATCATTCAACAAAGCAGGGGAAAAACAAAGGAGAAGAAGGACAGAACTGTTTTTAGTTGCCATCTATATAAGCTATGACTGTTGAAGGAAAAACATACTCTAGAAAGTCATTTAAATGGTCTTGAAAATGAATGCATCCCTAAAATATGTTGCAACTCCTGTGAGAAAAACAGCAAGATGAGAAACTTCTGCAGTCTTAATAAAATAATAATAATTTATTGCATTTATTCACTGCCTGATTCCTAGTGACTATGGGTAGAGAGAAATGTTTTGAAGCATTTATTTTTGCATGTATGAAAATGTTTGGCAATTTCATTTTTGTCCATTTGGAAGATATCCTTTTGTATATCTACCCAGAATATGAAAACACTCTTAGAATAAGAAGAGAAAAAACATGTGAAGTATGAATTTGAATATGAGGCATGTTGGTTAATAATATTTGACAATTAAAACACTGAACAACCACATTATTAAACATTTCAAAAATTGCAGTCCTAAGTATTTCCATGTTTTGGCTATGCAGTCTGGACTGTAATGAATACACAAATTAACTGAACCTACAATATAGAATTAATTTAATGAATCTCTCTGTATACTACACATACCAAACAAATTAAAAAACCACCTTATTTTTTCCGCTGTGTTAATTTCTAGCTTGCATTATCTTCCTGCACACATTAGAGTCATGGAAAAAGTCTTCATCAGAGGATGCCTGCTAGGCAATATGCAAACCTTGCAAGTTAAAATGACAAACAACAAGATAAAAGTGATGTTGAACAAGCTTTGCCCAACCTTTGCTAGCGATACCACTATTATGAAATCCAAGAACTGCTCATGGAACAGTTCCTTTTCAGTGGTATGAGAAGGACCTGATCCATGTATTTCTCAAGCATACCTTTCAAGTAGAAAGATATGCAACGTATTGCGGTGCAGATATTCATCTTTCAACCAACCTTTATTTTATCTGATCTTCCAGACCCTATCCTATTTATATGAATTTGGCCAGTTACATGCTCTCTCTTAGTCCTGAAAAGTGGCAATGGCAACCACTTCTGAAAAAACATTTCCAAGAAAACTGCATGGACTTGTCCATATAGTTGCCAGAAATCTGAAAGTAATATTCATCAAGGAAAAGTATCTTATTTAAAATAGAAAATATTGAATAAAATATTCTTCTTTTTGTTAAAAAGAAGGGTCTAAATTGAGAGGGTGGGAGATGAAGGTTGCAGAATTTGTCAAGGAATCTCTATCTTTCCAACACTACCACTTCCTTAAAATTGATGTACAAGAAAACAAGGGATTAAGTATCTTCTGATGACAAACCAAGTCACTCAGTTTTTATTGTTCAGCTAATAATAAACAATAAAAACTGTCCCAGAATTTGTATTTAGTTTATTACAATAACTGGTTAGAATAATCAGAAAATTGCTATCACTGAGGATATTGCCTCAAAAATGGCACTCTGGATAGCCTAAGAAGGGGATGAGGAAAACCTGGCTCGCCCAAATGAACATATTAACAATTTCTCTCTGGAGTAGAGAGCTTGCATAGAAATCCAGGAATCTGATAATGTATGTTGGGGTTTTTTTGTTGGATTATTTTTTGCCAAGTGTTTTTAGGATGTTTGATTTCAATAGTAAAGAAACAGCAAAGGTACCTTATACACAGAAATGCAAAAAAAATATATATACTAGTAGGATAGAGTAAGTTAGAAAATGAGGAAAGGTGGGAGGGAAAAGAGAGGAAGAACATTTTGGTCTGGTCTTTGCTGGCAACAAAGCACTATGGTAGTTGGATCTTACTTGATTCTCTTTTTGCCAGGCAATTATTATATTTTTAAGGGCAGAAGATGAAGGAGTACAAGGAAAGCAAAAAGTTGTTAGGAGAACTATTTAAATAGGTAGGTAGGTACAAATGGTAAGTGGATGAATGGATGGATGAATAAATAGATGAATTTATACAAATAGAGAAGTGCAGGAAAAGGAAGAGGCCATGAAAAGGAAGCATGGGTAAAATGGTATTTATAAAAGGTGAGAAATTTTGGAGACTTAACAGATAATCAGATTTGGAAGGGACCTTGTAGGTCATGTAGTCCAACCCTCTGCCCAAGCAGGAGACCCTATACCATTTCTGACAAATGGCAGTCCAATCTCTTCTTGAAAGTCTCAAGTGATGACGTTCCCACAACTTCTGAGGGCAAACTGTTCCATTGGTTGATTGTTCTCACTGTTAGAAACTTTCTCCTTATTTCCAGGTTAAATCTCTCCTTGTTCAGTTTACATCCATTGTTCCTTGTCTGGCCTACAGGTGCTTTAGAAAATAGCTTGACCCCTTCCTTTCTGTGGCAGCCCCTCAAATATTGGAAGACTGCTATCATGTCTCCCCTGGTCCTTCTCTTCACTAGACTAGCCATGCCCAGTTCCTGTAACTGTTCTTCATATGTTTAGTCTCCAGTCCCCTAATCACCCTGGTTGCTCTTCTCTGTACTTTTTCTAGAGTCTAAATGTCATTTTACAGTGTGGTGACCAAAACTGGATGCAGTATTCTAGGTGTGGTCTTACTAAGGCTTTATAGAGTGGTATTAGTATCTCACTTGATCTTGATTATATCCCTCTGTTAATGCATCTTAGGATTGCATTAGCTTTATTGGCTGCTGCTGCACACTGCTAGCTCATATTTAACTGGTTGT
The DNA here is from genome assembly GCF_049901735.1 of Notechis scutatus. Classification (NCBI taxonomy): domain Eukaryota; kingdom Metazoa; phylum Chordata; class Lepidosauria; order Squamata; family Elapidae; genus Notechis; species Notechis scutatus. The sequence goes on along the minus strand of NC_142025.1, from coordinate 94,281,924 downwards.
CCATTAAGACTCCAAGATCCCTCTCACAGTTACTGCTGTTAAGTCTGATTTCACCCATTCTAAACTTTTGGTTTTTCTTGCCTAAGTGTAGGACTTTACTTTTCTCTACATTGAATTTAATTTTGTTAAATATGGCCCAGTGTTCTAATCTGTCAAGATCCATCTGGATCTTAAGCCTATCTTCTTGGGTGTTACTATTCCTGCCAGCTTAGTATCATCTACAAATTTGGTAAGTTCCCCTTCTATTCCCTATGTCATCTATGTCATTAATGAAGATATTGAAGAATACTGGGCCTAAGATGGAACCTTGTGGCACCCCACTACTTACTTCCTCCATTAGACTTAGACCCATTAAGGACTACTCATTGAGTACAGTTTGTCAGCCAGTTGTGAATCCATCTGGTGGTGGTACTATCTATCCCACTTTTTCCACCTTACCAAAAAGTAGATTGTGGTCTACTTTGTCAAATGCCTTAACATCTCAAGACCTAATAATGGGTATAATATTATAATTTGGGGGTTAATGTGGCCTTTAAGTGACAATGTTTATATTTCCAAGAACAACAATCCTAGAGAATAGGAATCTGGAATGTCATGTAAGCCAAGTGGTTTCCTAGCAATGTGCTTACTGAAAAGAAAAACATTATGCCTATCCTTCCATACAGCCACTCCTCTACACCAATTTTAATTCCCAGACTCTCCCTTCCTTGCCCAGAGGATCTTTCCATCCATAATTTCATTTTAGCACTGGTTGATCTTTGCTGAGTTTGTATTTGTGGAATGATTTGAGTATTTTTCTAAGGGAGCAGCAAAGCTCAAGAATTGTCTGTACATCAGAGTTTCTGCTCCTGCATTGATTTCCTTGTAAGATCTTATTTAAACTACCAGGCTCTTTCAGTGCTTCACACAATTAAGCAGCTGAATAGAGCTTGAAGTATCTTAGTACTTCATGAGACATCTTTATTAGCAAACTATTAACATCAAGCAAGTGGTGCACAGCTTAGAGCACTTGTCCATGACAACGAATTTAGAAAAAGAAAAGGAAAATAAGAAAGAGCAAGATTTCTGATGGTAAAGGTTTCCTCCCAATTCAAGATATAAAAAGAGCAATATTTTCTAAAAGCCATGCACATATCTAACTTTATATTTCAAATGTTAATATGAAAAGAGAATCAAAAAGACTGATTCCTGGTAGCAAGGCCCAACCTTAAAAGAATACAAACAATAATCTGAACACCATTGCTGTAGTACCAATATTAACGTGAACCTCAACCAATTGGATGTTAGAGTGTACAAACCTAGAAATATGATCCCAGTGCCTAAAACCAACTCTTTGCCTGATGTGGGTTTTTAGACATCATTCATTCAATATTTGATGGGAAATCATATTTCCTATATTTAGCATGTTAAAAGCATGGGATGGGTTATGTTACTGAGAGTTGGATCATTGAAATTGAGAAGCATTCCAGATTTCAGCATTTGGTACACATGTTTTGCTATGAGGACATATATTACACTATTGGTTAGATACAGTATATGCATGCATGGACGCATACTCTTACAAATGTCTGCCAGTGTAATTTTATTTTGCAAATTACTGTTTATGTCCTTGGTTTTAGGTGGTGCATTTCCTTCTTTGATTAGGCAGAAGTAGCTACTTCTATCAACTCAAGGGTGCCTGAAATATTTGAAAGGTGAAGGGAAATGATCTCCTCCCTCCCCTTTCAAATACTTAGGGCTGCAAAAAATCTAAATGATTTTTGAAATGTATATTAACCTTGTCTTTATTGTACCACAAGTATCCATGCCAACCAAATTGCAGGTCATGTCCTAACTCTAAAAATCTTTTATATCTCAGAAACATCTACTCTTTTATCCAACCAAATAACAAGTTGCAACATACAATTTCAGATCAAATATGTATATTCTACATAATTGTGCATAATTAAATAAATGACAAGTATAAAACAATGATTAAAATATATAAAAAACATACTAATAAATATCCCCCAAGTCCCCAGATGCAATCAACAGTGGAGTCATCTAGCAAAATCTCCAGTTCCATGAGAGCCTCAGGCCTGATCACATAACCAGCTCTTGAAGGCCTTTTGGAAGGTCAGAAGGAGTGGGTCTAATTTAACTTCAGAAGTAAGGATGTTCCATAAGGTGTTCAGCCATTGTGGTTGCTAAACTACAACCGTAAAACTCTCCCAAACTCAAGAAAACAAAAGCAACAATTCTAGGTTCAGCTATTTTTTTTTCAGGAGAGGTAGATTATAGTTGACCAGAAGAGTGTTTTCATTCTTGAAGAAGAAACAGTTGTAACTATCTCTCTGACTACTATATCTTTATGGGTTGCTCTCAAATATTCAGTGCAGCCTTAGTCACCAAAAGATTGGCCAATCATACCCCAAGGAAATTTCTTTGCCTTTATGAGAATTGTGTGGATTGGTTCTAAAAGCGTTCTACTACAGAAAAACACTAAAGGTACCTCATGAATTATAAATATTGTATCTTCCTTGGTAACAAAAGCATAATCCAAGCATTAGGGATGCCTAGATAAGGGATGCCTAGATAAGGTTTGTGTTTTTTTGCCAATTGAAACCATTTCCCCCTAATTCTTTATTTTTGCAACCACACAGTAATTGCCTTCACATGTTTTATGTCACCCATGCTGTGAATTACCTTTCTTTATTGCCATTAGCCAATAATGACACACTTTAACATATAATCCCCTAAAGGAACATTAGATCCAATTTGGAAACCAATTACTAATAACAAAGTACGGAAACTTTGGAGGAGAAAATGCCCTGTGCTTCAAGATATATTTTTAAGAAAAAAAAATGTCCTGAAGATACATTGAGTGTACCTTAATTTGTTAATTTTGTTATAGTACAATTTTGTGGTACTGATTTCTAAACTGCTAAGGATGCTTCAGACAGCTTGGAGGGTAGGAGTGGGATAGTCTATATCCTCCAATTAGAATTTGAGATGCTTCATGTCGTGTCCGTCGCGGAAAGAGACTCGGAGCCAGTGACTTAGTTTCAGCTCTTTATTTGCTCCGAGATCGGCTCGGCTCGAAAAGGGAAAAACGGTGGCTTTTATTCCTTGGCTGCGGCGGCCGCGGCCAATGGCACCGCTTTGAATCTCCCACGATTAGTTTCCACCAATCGCGGGAGATTCGCGGCGAGCCAATCAGTGCGGCTCGCTCGCCAATCAGCTCGCCGTGAGACTTGACCAATCACCGCGCGCGTTTTACAAGTATGTAAATGACTGTACAGAACACCCCTCCCCTCTTGGTATGGTCCTACGTAACGTAGTCCCGTAAGTAGGCGGGGCTTCACACCTGTCTACTTGACCTGCGCAGGTTAGTTGGTGCTTGGCTCCCGGCTGGTTCGGTCGGGTTCTGTGTTGCTCTCTGCCTCGTCGATGGAACCGTCTGGAAGGGTGAGCCGGGCCTTTCGTCGCAGCTCCCTCCCGGTCTACCCAGGCTGGTTGAGCTGCGGTTGTTGCCGCTCCTGCCTGGTCTTTCTGGGCTGGTTGAGCTGGCCTGGCTGCTTCTTCCTGGTGAGGCTTCGAGCTGGCTGCTTGTTGGTGAGTATTCCCAGTTTCCTTCTGGTGTGAGTTGGTTCTTGGGGTCTTCCCTCCCCTCTTGGTTTGTGTTGGGGGGTCCCCTTCTTTTTCTGGGTATGTATCTGTGTCTGTTTGCGTGTCGGTTGTGTTTCCCGTGGTTGTTCTTGACCTTAATTGGTCGATGTGTCATTTCCATGCTCGTCCGTCGGTTGTCTGTAAACGGTACGAGCGGGGACCTGTCACTTGGGTTACGGTTGCTGGTATCCAAAGTGGGTCCCCAGTAAGGTTCCTTGCGTATACTGTGTTGCCTGGTTTAAAAGTTCGGTCTTTGCTTGAGGAGTTTGGGGTTTTTTCTGGGTTGTATGTGGGGTGCAGTCTGTCTAATGGGGACCTTAATTTCCTCCCCATTAATAGTTCTGCCGGGCTTTTGTTAGTTGTTGTGTTTGGGGTTATGTGTTGTATCAAAAGCATTTTATTTATTTTTTCTTGGATTTCCCCGTTTTCTATTTTCTGGATTGTTTTTTTTTGTAAATTGAACCATCCGTTCCGCCCTTCTGTTCGCCGCTGGATGTGCCGGCGCTGTCAATGCGTGTTGTATCCCTCGCTCCGCTAGGAATTTTTCGAATTCTAGCGAGGTAAATTGGGGCCCGTTGTCGGATACGATGATGTCTGGGAGGCCGTGGGTTGCGAACAGCTTGCTGAGTTCTTTGGTAACGGCCTCCGTGGTGGTAGTCTTCATGTTGCTTACCTCCAACCAGTTGGAGTAAGCATCTACCATAATGAGGAAGGTGTGCCCTTTCGTGGGTCCGGCAAAGTCTATGTGAATCCTGGACCATGGTCCCCTGGGAGTTTCCCATTCCAGGATTGGGGCGGCAGGGGGGCTAGGCCTGGTTTCCTGGCATCGGTTGCATGCTGCCACCCAAGCCTCGATCCGTTTGTCTATCCCTGGCCACCATGCGTAGCTTCTGGCCAAGACTTTAGTCCGCAAGATGCTTGGGTGTCCCTCATGCAGCAATTCCAATACCTTTCCCTGTAATTTTTCCGGAATGACAACCCTATCCCCCACAGTAAACAACCTTTTTGTAATGACAGTTCTGTTTGCCGGTTCCGAATGTCCTGAATGTTTCGTCGACGTCTTTTTCGGGCCACCCTTCTCTACCCAATGTAACACTCGCGCCAGACGTTTGTCTTTATTAGTTTCGCGGGCAATGTCTGACGCGGTTACGGGTAGATCGGGCAGAGTCTCTATGCTAAGGGTGGTCGTCGTGGGTGCTGGGTCGGTGTCCAAGCCAGGTAGCAGCGTGCGGCTCAGGGTGTCTGCGTGGGTGATTGTCTTACCGGGTCGGTGCGTGAGCCGGTAACTGTAGGTGGCAAGGAATTTGGACCACCTTGTCATTCTTGGAGATAGAATGTTCGGGGTGGCCCTGTTTCCTGCCAGGATTCCCAGTAGCGGCTTGTGGTTGGTGACGATGGTGAACGTCCGGCCGTAGATGTATTCGTGGAATCTTTTTACAGCGGCAACGATAGCCAGAGCCTCCTTGTCCAGCTGGCTGTAGTTTCTTTCCGGTTTGGTGAGGGTCCTTGAGAAAAAGGCGATGGGTGCTTCTTTTCCGTCGGTGAGAGTGTGGCTGAGGACGGCGCTGACGCCGAAGGGTGATGCGTCGCATGTGACAGCTAGCGGTAGGGTCTCGTTGTATTGGATGAGGACGGCATCCGAGGTGAGTAGGTCCTTGGTTTTGTTGAAGGCGGCCTCCTTGCGTTTCCCCCAAGTCCACGGGGCCGCCTTGTCCAAGAGCCTATGCAAAGGCTCCACCGCGGTCGCCTTCTGTGGCAGGAAAACATTATAGAAATTAAGCAGCCCTAGAAATGCCTGTAGTTCCGTTTTATTCTTCGGCCTGGGGGCTTCCTTGATTGCTCTGATTTTTTTTCCAGTTGGGTGAATTCCGTGCCGATCTAACAGGTACCCTAGGAATTCGACCCTCTCGGTATGTAATTGGCATTTTTGCTTTTTAACCTTCAGCCCCACATTTTTGAATTTCGTTAGGACCTCCCTCAGGTGACCCTCCAGTTCTTTTTGGTTGGCTGCTGACACCAGTACGTCGTCGAAGTAGGGCACCACCCCCTTGATTCCTTGCAGGAGTCTCTCCATGAGGCTCTGGAATATTCCTGGTGCCACACTGACTCCAAACTGGAGTCTCTTACAGCGGAAAGCCCCCCGGTGGGTTACTATGGTTTGCACCTCGGCGGTTTCCGCGTCGACCGGCAATTGTTGGTAGGCTTGCACCAGGTCGAGTTTCGCAAAAACCTTGCCTCCCCCCAGTGAGTGTAGGAGATGCTGCACTACTGGGACGGGATAGGCGCTCTGTTGTAATGCGCAGTTGAGGGTGGCCTTATAGTCCCCGCAGATTCTCACCGACCCATCGGGCTTGACTGGGGTGACTATGGGGGTCTCCCACCGGGCGTGGTCAATTGGTTCGAGAACCCCTTGACTGACGAGCTTGTCTATTTGCTCGTCGATCTTGGGCCGGAGTGCGAAGGGTACCCGCCGTGGTTTTAGGCGTCTTGGGGGAATGCTGGGGTCTAGGCTGAAGGAAATAGGGAGCCCTCGGTACTTGCCTAGGGTGCCGTCGAACACTTCCTGGAAGTCCCTTGCGAGTTGTTCTTCCCAATCGGCCTCCCCGATGTGATCGATGCCCGTCACTTCGATTCCGAGTGGCGCGAACCATTGCAGTCCTAAAAGGTTGGGCCCGTCTCAGTCCACGATCGTCAACGGGAGCCTTGCTTTTCACCCCTTGAAAGTGATTTCGAACTGTCCTGTTCCGACTACCGGGATGCGATTTTCCTGGTAGTCCTTGAGGATTAGTTTCTGGCTTTCCAGTCCCCTTCTCTGGATTTTGGGCACCAGGCACTTGATTTCCCGCCATGCAACCATGGAGAGGTAGGATCCGGAGTCCACCTCCATCTTGCATGGCTCGCCCTCGATGCTCACTTCCACATATACCTTCCGGGCGTCTTCGCTGGACGAATGGCCGATGACAACTGTCTGGTGGGTTTCCTCTCTCTGCCGGTTCTCGACATTTCGGCGGCCCCGTCCATCTCTGTTCCAATGATTTTCGGATTGGCGGTCTCTGGGCCTGGGGGCGTCTCGTCTCCGGTTGCTGTTTTTTCTCTCCTCCGGGGGCTGTAGTTTTTCTTAAGTCGGCAGACTCGGGCGATGTGGCCTCTTTTATCACAGTGCCGACATATCGCATCGAAAAATCGGCACTCCGATCGAGGGTGGTCGCCTCCGCACCCGGCGCATTGGGGTCCTGACTTACGACTCCGCTGATCGCGCCGGTCTCGTTCCATCTGGAGTCGATGGATGTCCTCTTCCTCGTCCGTGGTGTCAGAACCGGAGTCAAGGTCACCATGGTGTGTGGTGGTGGTCTCCCGGAGGCTTGCTTCGGCGCGTGTCTCGGTTGCCGTACCTGCATCGGTGGCCGCAGTGGGTCTCCGCATTCGAGCCGCCGATTTCCGGGTCACTTCGGCTGCGGTGGCGTCTGCAAGAACGTCGGCGAGGGCGATGTCGCCTTTTACCATCAGTCGGCTTTGTAGGACCGGATCTCTGAACCCCAGGACAACGCGGTTTCGGAGTGCCTCGTCCATGTCTGTAAAACCACACATACCCCCGAGGTTTCACAGGTCAGCCACGAAATCGCTGATGCTCTCGCCCGCTCTCTGGTCTCGCCGGTAGAAGTCGTGCCGCCTGATGAGGGTGGGCACGGCGGGGGCATAGTGGTTTAGGAGTAACGGCTTGAGATCGGCCCAGTCCATCGTCTTCACGTCTTCGGGTTTCGCGAGGGCTTTCGCCATCTTAAACACCGCAGGCCCGCAGTGTGTTAGGAAAACAGCTCTTTTCTTCTGCCCATTCGCGTCCTTTAGGTTGCTACTTTCGAGGAACATCAGGAATCGGTCGGTGTACGATTCCCAATCCTCAGTAGCTGGGTTGAAAGGCGCTGGTGGGGCGATGCTGGCCATCTTGTCGGTCTCGTTTCCTCCGGACACGTGTTTTCGGGAATCAGGCTTGGGATCCCATCCTTGTCGCCAGTGTCGTGTCCATCGCGGAAAGAGACTTGGAGCCAGTGACTTAGTTTCAGCTCTTTATTTGCTCCGAGATCGGCTCGGCTCGAAAAGGGAAAAACGGTGGCTTTTATTCCTTGGCCGCGGCGGCCGCGGCCAATGGCACTGCTTTGAATCTCCCGCGATTAGTTTCCACCAATCGCGGGAGATTCGCGGCGGGCCAATCAGTGCGGCTCGCTCAGCCAATCAGCTCGCTGTGCGACTTGACCAATTACCGTGTGGCGTTTACAAGTATGTAAATGACTGTACAGAACACTTCACATATTGAGGATTCAAATTTCATGATATTTCAAGCAGGTGTGTGAAATCAGTGTCATTAATGGAGAGAATATATTCAGTTGCCTACATTGGGGCTCATTTAAGTGTGATTCACTAAATCAAGATTCAACCAATTTCATTTTTTTTCCTGATATATATCTATGAAAATAAGTGGGTATCCAAAGCAGTATGATCTGGGGCCAATTGTACAAATGCAATTTTTATCCTTGAATTTTATTGTGTAAGTAGCAGCAGTATAAGTATCTGATACAGCATTGGGATGATGAGAATAAATTTGGTAGACTGCCTGTGTATTCAGAAGCTTCCATTCGAAGGACCTTAAAACCAGGCCCTGCTAATTGGCTGGGGACAATGATGTGGACACACTATTTTGAAAATAGTTGGTTGAGTGAAAGATAAAACCCGCCCCTTTATCTTTTTGTTCTCTTGGTTTTTATCTGTCACTTAATTTATGATTTTATGGCATTGTAAATCATCCAGAATCATTTTGGCTAGTGGGGTAGGTAGAATATAGATTTAACAAACAAACACATGCAAACATTGAAGGAGGGAAAATGTATTAATCTATGCTGGCAAAATAATGAGGAGAATTTTAAAGTATATTTTCTAACTAACTAATGTTATTAAAAGTCATAAGCTTTCATCAGATGCATCTCATGAACATTTATGTTTTTTAATAAAAGTAGTCAGAAAAGATTCTTAATTCTATCCTCCATCTGCAATGCACAGGAGTGCATTATAGGAGTACCAAAGTAATGTTAGCTATTAAAAGTTCCCTGTGGGTGTCATTTACATTGCAGAAAATAAAAATAACTTGTTTCCCCCACTCTTAATGTACCTGAGATTCATTTTTGGAAGAATGTTCATCATGCAGATATGTTGGAAAACTGATTGGCTGCCAGAAAATTTTCCTTCTGACTTTCATGGTCTGCCAATAAGCTGATGAAAAGTTTTTTTAGCCAAGTAAAACTGAAAACAATAAATGGAAAAGGTTTCTATTAGTGTGATCATCCTCATGGCCACTGAATTGCCAATTTCAAAATAAATAGGATAAGTTTGTTTTGGGTCAAAGTATGATGAGATAGGGAGAAGGTAAGTGAATTTAAAATGCAATATTACATAAAGATTATTCATCTAAATAAAATCTGGAGAACTGTAAATATTAATAAGAATGTTTTCCAATGGCAGAACATTAAGCATCTCTACACAGTATTCTGTTTGTTTTCGCAACACAAATTTTGTGAACTCATACTGACATGTTTTTAGGCATCTTTTTTAAAAAAAACTACCTTACTGTGAGATTTTGCAGTCATTATCTTGCACTGATATTTTAGTTTTAATGGATTGTTTTTATTTTATGTTTAAACTATTTTGATTTTACCTTTTAAATTTTGCTTTGTTCATTGAAATAATGAATTGTTCATTATAGAATGTCTCCCACAAGTGTGAAATACTACAAACATTGAATTATTTTTATAAAAAAAGCAGAATAAGGATTGAAAAAATAAGTGTTGTATCATGCTGTCATCTGATCACTATCTCATTGTGACTTGTCCTGGATGACAAGGGACTGAAAAATAGAGCAAAAATCAAGTTCTAGCCTGTGATAGAAAATTGAATGCTGAATTTAGGAAAAAAAAAAACCCTAATCTACCATCTTTTTCTTGGTCACATGTGGAACTCTCAAAGCTAAAATACAACATTTAAAGTCCTTCTAAAGCTTGTTGAATTTATTTTGGAGTTATTCATTTAAATTTCTTCTAGACTCTTTAGAAGATCCTATGGCAGGTTCTAATCCAATAGCAATTCTAAAGGTGGCAGGTTTTAACCCAATACCTAAATCTGACTGGATAAATATATAGGCTGATATCATTTAGTTAATTACACACTTAGTTAATTACACATTCAATTAAATCCTGTTTCTTCTGACCCTGCTCATTTTCTTTTTATTCATTGGACTGCACATCCTCTGTAAGAGGAAGAATGGTCTCCCCAGCTAAGCCAATACTGAAGTTAAAATGGGAGAGAGAGAAAAGAAAAGTGGTTTAGGAGAAAAAAGATAATAAGAGGCAATCTATACTAGCTTTGTTCTTTTCATAAACAGAATCACAAAATATTTTTGGGGGGAATTAAGTTTTATAAAGCTAATGAAGTGTCTGTCAACTCGTAAAGCATTCCTATGCCTGTTATAGAGTTGCCATAAACAAGAGGATGGGAGGAGAAGGAAATCTGAAGGAGCAGTGCAGCAGTTTAAAAGCAGAAGTACTTTCCAACACCTTTTGGTTTCTTTTGAAGCTTGGCTCGAGGCTCATGATTCAATTAGGGCAATCGCCAGAATCCTGACAGTGCCTTTCCCAAAGAAATATTCAGAGTTTTTGGGGACCAAACCTATTTGCCCAGACTCAGTTTCCTGGCCAAAATATGCCTTTGTATTTTGTGTGTAAAAAGGAGAACATAAGCATGCATAAGCGCACCAACATGCCTACAGTCCCTGTCCTAATGTTCCTTTTTATTCGTATTCATTTCATATATTCATAATCATGTTTATATTTATACCTGTTATACATGCTTGACAAAATAACTAAAAATAAATAAATAAATAAAATAGAACCAGTTGATTGTTTTTTAATCTATATACTACTAATTTTCTTGGTTTCCTAATATTTAACTGGGAAAAATTATATATCACCGCAACAATTTTTAAACCAATGTACCTGAAAAAGTTTACAGTATGTACCCAAAATCTGGGACCCGTTACTCCTGAAGGAATGACATTGGGGAAAATTGTGGTTGCTTTAATGCTGCTGGTCTGCTACCACTTCTATTTTGCCAGCTTGTTGCTACAGACACATGATGCTCATTTAAAAACTTTTGTAATAGTTTCCCAGTCATTTTCTCAGTTCCTCACTGTCTCCCCCACTCAGCAACAGTTAGCAAAAAAGGAATCCCTTTAATCCCTTTCTGGGCCATGCAACTCCCAGTACACTCCCCTGATCTTTGGGGCATCTTGTATGCACCCCCTACACGCCCTCCTGACCCCCAGCATTTCTCACACCTTCTCCTTCCAAGTGATACCACATACTCTCCCCAACCACGGTGCCTAGAGCTGTACAGCAATTTTTTTTGCTCATTCTGTTTCTTTATTTAGATAAAGAAATACCTCTGAAACAATGACCCAACAGGGAATGGATTGCCTAATTTAGTTTGAAAGTGAAATATGTACAGCCCTAACAATGAAAGGTTATGAAGAAATAAACTAAATGTATTATCTTGATTAAAATATATTAAATGTGTCAAAAGAAAAAAAAAAGACTAATTGTAAAAAAAAAGAAATTATCTATCTAACATACAATTGCATAGATTTCAATCCAATTCAATGCAATGCAATATTCTTATCACATGGACCCATTGATTCACTAAATTTGGAGAGTTCAATTTTTTATTCCACACATTCATATTTATAATGTTTAACTTTTATTTTTCAGATGTTCTTGATAAAATTGGATTTTTGGTTTCTCTTCAAGCACTCTGTCTCTTAAGGAACCTAAAATTACATCACTCTTCAGCTGATGCTCTGCTGAAGCATCTGGACTATTCAGCATGTATTTCAGTTGCGTATGTTGCCAAGTGAATTTTGTGAATAAATCAAAATGCAGCTTCTCAATATATTTATAACAGCCATTAAAATCAATTTATTTAAAGTATTGATCGAATGGTTCACCCAGGGATTCCAGTAAAACATAGTCCTCACTATTTGCAAATTAGAGTTGTTTCACAATGTTAATTTCTTACTTGATTCAGGTTCAAAATGTAATCACTTACCTATTTAATAACTGAATGTACTTGGCAGCTTTCAAGATTAGAGACAAAGATCTCTGTTTAATATACCTGGACTTGAAAACTTGACAAGATTACAGAGGTGTTACATGCTTAGCCTCCAAATGAGCCCAAAGAGGAGAAAATTCATAAAAGACTATCTTACTGTAGCAAAATAAAATCAAGATGAAATCAACACAAATGATCCCTAATAATAGTGGAAGATATTTTTGTTGCAATAGGCTGTAATTATTTCTTTCCCTTGAATATTTTATAGTCATACTATTTTATGATACTTTTTAGTGTGGAGCAAAGAGAATGATTCACTTGATATTGTGGCTGATGTATTTGGGAAAGAAATGTGCTGATACCTCAGAAGAGCTGAGTGTAGCTGAGATTTCTGAAGGCAAATTTGCCTTCAGAATAATTTTCCTTGGCTAGGGAAAGCCAGATGAGCCAGCCTTATGGAAGACAAAGTAACACCCTTATGGCAACACCCACACTGCAGAAAGTATAAATAGATACTTGTGTATATGTAAGCATCTGCAGTCTATCTTTGCATTAAGCTGTGCATCTTTGGCTTTGTTATTTATTTCTGGTTCCTTGATCTTGCTTCTAAAATTCATTTGATATGAGTTGCAGGTCCAAACAGACTATGATGTATACCAAGGGGAGAAGCTCCAGTAGTAGCTGTGGTGGAATAAGGGTAGTTTCAGGAATCTCCGGAAGAGGTCCCTCCTCTGTTGTAAGTAGTGTTGGAGGTGGTGTATCTGGGAAGACCTTTTCCAGTGGAGTCTGTAATGGAGGGGCAAGTTGCACTAATGGTAGCTTTGGAGGGAGCTATGTGTATGGTTCTGGGGGCAGTTTCCGCTTTGGGCAAATTGGTGGTGGCTTTGGCATTTGCAATGAAACCCCCTTGATTTCTTGTGATGAGAAGATGACCATGCAGAATCTCAATGACCGCCTGGCCTCTTACTTGGAGAAAGTGCGAAATCTTGAGGAGGAGAATGCTGAACTTGAAACCAGAATTAGGCAGTGGTATGACCGACAAGGTCCACCATCTGAGCTAAAGGATTATAGCTCTTATTATCAACAAATTGAAGAGTTAAAGAATCAGGTATGAAAATTGTTCCTCTATAATGTACATCTATATTAATTATCATTCTAGCCATGCCATTGATTCTTTGGAATTTAATATAGAAATCTATGTTACATTAACTAGAAACAGAATGGCTATGGTTGGAGTTAGCATTAAGCTTGGGAAGTACAATTTGGGAAATGGGTTCTTGCCCAAAGCTAGAGAGTGAGACCTCAAGGATTTGGCTGAAAGAGGAAAGCATGGAATAAGTTCAGTGTATCCCTTCTGGGTTGGGAACACAAAGAGGTTGAGTAAAACTAAAGGCTAAATTCCAAGTACAGTGTTGTGACAACTAAGAAGTATAGATGGCAAAGTTCAAACAACATTATTCTTTCCCTAATGCAGATTGTTTGTGCCTCCGTGGATAATAGTAAGCTTATCCTGGATATTGATAACAACCGCATGACTGCTGATGACTTCAGGTTGAAGTAAGTCCTACTTGAATCACATAATAATAACCATTACAAAAATTACAAAGGTCACACAGCTTTGAACTACACACATATTATGCCAATACATGCTATTCTAGGTTCTTGGAAAATGATATTTATTTATTTTATTTATTTATTTGATTTGCCAATTGTTTACAAGATAATAAGTATAAGTGTATACATAGTTGTGAATACATGAAATGGGTACATATAAGAAAAATAAAAGAAGAATAAGAGAAACAATAGGACAGGGACGGTAGGCACATTGGTGCGCTTATGCACGCCCCCTATAGACCTCTTAGGAAAGGGGTGAGGTCAATAATAGACAGTCTAAGGTTAAAGTTTTTGGGGTTTGGGGAAGAATGTATAATTGATATGTATAAAGACCAATACCAGCTAAAGAACTGACAGCTGTGATTTCACATTATTGTGTATATAATATGACTCTTGCAATTTTGGGTGGCTCACAACACTCCAACAAGGAAAGTACCGATAAATATTTAAAAAATACCAATAAAATGTAAAAAAACAATAATAAAACATGAAACAAGTGCCTTTTAAATTTTCCTTTTCCATAATGGGATAACTAGTCCATGAACACTCCACTCCAGAATATGCAATGAAGCAAAAGCATCCAAATCTATTCCAGAAGTATTGATTTTGGTAATGATCCCTATGGATCTAACCGTGCTTTTCCCCCCCTTCCTTAACAATGATGCAGGTATGAAACTGAATTGGCTCTTTGCCAAAATGTGGAAGCTGATATCAATGGATTGCGCCAGGTCCTGGATCAATTGACTCTTTCTAGATCTGATCTGGAGGCACAACTTGAATCCCTCCGGGAAGAGCTGTGCTGTATCAAGAAGAACCATGAAGAGGTGAGTTTCCCTTCTCCACATTGCTATTATTCTTGGTAGGAGTGAGTCTGAAAAAAAATATCCTTATTTTCTGACTGAGCATCACATCTTTTTGAACTTCATTTGCAGGAAATTAATAGTCTGAAGAGTCAGACCTGTGGTGATGTTAGTGTGGAAGTTAATTCTTCCCCAGGTCCAGATCTGAAGAAGGTTCTGGAGGAAATGAGATGTCAGTATGAAACTATGATTGAAAACAACCGCAAAGAAGTTGAGCAGTGGTATGAACACAAGGTATGTTGTTCCTGATTACAGTAAAATAAAGTTTATACAGTCACGTTTACACTGTAACAGCTGGCAGTGCAGTTCTGGGAGAAAACCATCACTTAAGAAGGAAGACTAATTTTCATAATTGCACTATTTCAGTGCAATAAATGCACATTGAAGTAATGCCATATATTCATTAGGAAAAATAACTGGACCAAGTAAATTATTTTGCTGTTGAGGGGCAACTTCAAGACTATTTTCGTCCCTTCTAGTTTTGAATTGAACACCTCTTCATACAGCATATTATAAAAGTAGGATATATGCTTCCCTTATTATTAAGGGGCAGTGCTGAGCTAAAATCTAGCCCTTTAGGGATAATAATTTCTCAGCTCTTCCTCCTATTTGTATTGTGAAATTGTTTATAGTACAATGGGAGAGAATAAGCAAGATAATCCTACTTTAGTCATTCTGGGATATTCCACTATTTTGGTCTGACACCACTCTCCCATTTAAAAGTCCTCAATTGTTTTGGTTAATGATTGAACTTCATTACACTATTAAATATACTTTTGGCTTCCAAAGACTGAAGAAGATATGGCAACCCATCAGAAGGAACAGAGTCAAAAATTTGAGTGTGTTTTGGGAGTAGTGTTTGTGGGATATTTTCAGCTGCTTTCAGAAAACTCCAGTTATGTGTTAGACCTACAGAGACTAAATGAATCTATCCTCATATCTGGTCACTCATCTAGAGTGGAAAAGGCGAGACCAGAATACCATGCTTACTTTTGGTAGTGCCTTTTATGTATAGAAAGGACAACTCTAAGTTGGAAATGAAACAAAAATGTAATACATTGTGATCATGGTAACAGAGGGCTGGTCCTATAAAGAAAGTTCTTCTGCTATGGGCAGAATGATTCTCCAGAATACTTCTTATGTAATTAGTAGTGAGATCATGAATGCAAGTAAATGCATTTATTCACATGAACTGATAACCCTAACAACTTAAAATAAATGTGAAAATTCTCCATTTAATTTTTTCCCTGCCAGTTTGGCAGTGTTTAAGGTGCTGGACTCAAAAGTGAAAGTTCATACATTGTAGTCTTCCTTAGGCATGAAAGATTTTGGGGGATTTGAGCCAGTTATTCTTTCTCAGCTCAATTCATGTTGCATGATTGTTGTGGTTCGGGAAATAGGTAATGGGAGAATACAAAATTTATGCTGCCAAAAGTTATACAAAATAAAGATGGGGTATCATCACCATCACTATCACCCTCATGCCATCTTATTGTCCTTGCTATGAATATAAGCCTATTTTAATAATTAAAACTGATTATTCCTCAGCATATTTAACAAATAAGATAACACTTAGAGCATGCCCTTATTCTAGTTTTTAAAAATATTTCCCCTTATCAATATTTTATTTTTTTCAAGGTTCAAGCTCATCTTAATGTCAGTAGTTTTCTCAGTAAGGAAACTGCTTCTCAATTTCCCCATCTTATTTTTAATGTCTTTTCAGATAGAAGAAGTGAATCAGGAGGTCTGCATCAGTAGCAAAGAGGTTGAGGATTGCAACAATCAAGTTGTTGACCTAAAACGTCAACTGCAAGCCATGGAAATAGATTTGCAGGCTCAGCTTTGCTTGGTAAGCATCTCTCTTTATTTATACAATAGACTTTAGTTTCTGATCTGCCTCTTGCATGAACTACTTATTAGATTTTTAATACTTTTTCTACAGTATGAAAGATTACAATTCTAGAAAGTTACTTTCTAGGTAAACCTGCAGATCTTTAGAGCCAGTCATCTCATGAGGCAATTTTATAAGATGGTGATTATTCTTGGGCCAGCACTAACCAAGGGGACAGTTGAAGGCAAGAGGTGGAGGGTAGATAGAAGCAAAGAGAGGTAGACCAAGAATTGGGGAATCTGCAACAAAAAGAATATCAAAAGTAACTGATGGGACAGAGAAAGAAAAGATTTCTTGCAACACTAAGTTATTCTCCATACCATTTGTATACATGTAAATGCCAATGACTTTGGTAAAGGGCATTTCATCTCTTCACATGTACAAAAATCAAAGCATTGTTTGTGAAGTACCAGAGATTATCCTTTTCCTTCCAAAAATGTAGCATGTAGAATACATTCTTGATTTTTTAAAGTCTTGTTTTTCTATTGATAACCTTCACTTTTTAATTTCTTTTTTTTAAAATATAGTTTATTAATTTTTACAATTAAAACCAGTCACAGTACATACATAAATAAGCACAAGAAAGGAAAAGAAGGAAAAGAGGAGAGGAAGAGAGGGAAAGGATTTGGGAAAGGTAAGAAAAAGAAAGGGGGAAGAAAGAAAGAAGGAGGTTACAAGGTTAAAAGTATTCTTATTTTAACAGTTTGCAAGATCTTCTTTTGTTTTCATAACCTTAACTTGTGTCATATAACCACACCTGTTTTTTTACTTATATTGCTACCTCGTTGTTATGGGTTGATGCTTTTCTTTTATGCCTTATGATATATAATTTATCTTTGGTCAATCCAATTATACCAACAATTCCAGCTATCATAGTATAGTGAAGTGTCTTTGTTTTTTTAATTTCTTAAGAGGGAATCACTGCAAGATTCTTTGGGTGAGACTGAAGGTCGCTACAATACCCATCTGGCTGAAATACAGAACCAGATCTCTTGTGTGGAACAGCAACTGTCAGAGTTGAGGGCAGAGATGGAGTGCCAGAATCGAGAATACAGAGAACTTCTAGATGTCAAGTGTCGCTTGGAACAGGAGATCCAGACCTACCGCTCCCTGTTAGAAGAAGGGCAGCAAGATATTAGGTAGGTAGATCATAGCAATCGTAAACATGTTTAGATTTTCTAATATTTCTTCTTTCCTACTAGGCCCATAACTTTTCTGAGGCAGGATCAGATGCACCACTATACTAAGGGAAGCAGCTGCCTTCGACAGTGAGCATAGGGTGCAACTGTAATTTATTTAAATTTATTTGTATTTTACTTCCAGAGAGGTGTATGAGAGATTTTATTCCTTGTGTATTAGATCAATTTCCTGCCTTTACTTATCATAGACTTTCTGTGGATGGGGAGCCATTTATTGTCCTATAAGACTAGATCTGATGATGATTAGCATCTAACTTAAATTGTTCATCTGCTCATGGTCACATTTTTAAAGGGTTACTATATGGATGCCTCAAACAAGGTGGTTTTATTTTAATTTTAGGAAGAACAAAATTTCAAACTGTCAATTTTGAAAATCAATACTACAGGTTAATTATCAAATAGAAAAGAACTCAATTTTCTGGTACACCCTATCAGTTTCTCTAGATGATGATGATTCCAGTTTATTAGATTAATTTGTCTCTGGCCTTCAGAATCTGCTTCTACATATGCCCAAGCCACAAATGCCATCTTTTAAAAAGGACAGGACACATTACAGTGTCATTATATGATAACTAATAATAAATTAAATGGAACTGTCAGATGTACACATTAGCTTCTTTGGAGTTCTGCATTATTTGGGGATTTGTAGAAGCCTAGGGCTGTCATATGTGCAGCCTGGGAGAAAAGATGCTGGACTAGATAAATTTTTGGGCTAATTTAGTAGATCTCATCTTCTGCTCATATAAATTCACCCAAGGAATCCTCTGTTCCTATTCTTCTCCTACCCTGCAATCATATATCTCACAGATAATTTTATTTAATACTATTAACATATATTTAATAATTATTTTGATCTCATTTGAGGATATTTCCTTCTTTTTTTCCAACAGTAGTCCCAGCAGCAGCTCTTCTGGAGGAGGACATTCCAAACACTCAGGAAGCGTTAGACTCATCTCTCATTCTTACACCTCTAGTTCAAGCCAGGCCTCCCCTTCAGACCTGAAAGGTAAGGGGGAATCACAGTGTTCCTATATTAAAGATGGAAACTAATCCTTAAAACAAACAAATATTTTGCTATATATGCAAAATTGAAAAATGAACCTTTTTTGGAAAGGCAATATAAGCTATTTTAGCTAAGCTTTGGCCTGCCCAATCTTTCTATTGTCCCTACAGATCCTGCAATCATTCTTATTTCATTGATGTTTTCAGATTGATATCCAGACCTTTTCCTTTGAGCCTCTGGTCCATGAATCCATAGATTAACCATTGTGTCTCTGTTCCTCACTTACTGAAATTTATTAGGATTGTTCTGTCCCAAACGTATCTGAATTTGTTCTGAGTGAACATGTTACAGACTTAGCAATGAGTACATACTCATTCCACTTCCTTGTTTTACGCTGCATTTATACTTCCAAACTGAAAATCAATCATATTAATAAGTCAGTCATCTAGCTAGCTTGCATCCCCTGTCCTCTTTTGTTTCATAGTTCAGGAGGGATATTTTAATTACTACCTCAACATCTTCTATGTTAAGAGGGCAGGCGATATTTATTAATTTGAGATGTTTTCATTTCTACTCACAATGTTTTTTATTTTATTTTTTTCCTTTCTCTAGGATATAGCAGATGAATGAAGAATAAGATCTTCAACTAATAAAGGCTTTGCAACTCTATTCTATGCTGCACACTGGTTCATATCAGTTAGCAAAAGAGGACTCTTCCCTCTAGTTATTGAACACTGTTCATGGCAAATATCTATCAGTGGTCTGTCTTTTAACTAGCAGACTTACCCTCTTCTCAAGTTTAGATATGACCATTAACTTGTGCATTTCTTAATTTCTGTGGTGTTGCTCTTGGACATTCTGCTGAAAATGGATTTTCAATAAAACTATGCTTCTAGCAGATGCAAATCAAACCTATGCCTCTGTGTCATGCTCTTATAGATAAGAAGCTCTGTGTTTGTCCTTTCTGAAACAGAATCCTGCATAATTATTAAAATGGCAAAATATGATCAATGAAAGTTACCTAAACATTGGACTATATGGCAGTATTTGCTATTTATTCCTTCTAGAAGAAAGATGAAAGGAAGGTATTAATACTGGATAGCTAGTCATCTGGGCCAGGTACCTGTGGACAGCTTTCAGGGAACCAAATATATGTTCCAAGATTGCTCAGTGGTAATATTTATTTTATGTATTCATTACATGAATCTATATAGTCACCCAACTCATACATAGATGACTCTGGACAGCTACAACATTTAAAAATCCACCATATAATAAAAACCCTTAAAAGTCCCACACTCCACTCAATATGGCAAACAACAACACCACAATCAAATTAGTCACTTGATCAGCTCCATCTTCATTTGTGGTCCCTAGGCCTACTGATAAAGTCAGGTTTTTAGGATTTTTTGGGAAGGCAAAGAGGAGGTTGTCGACCATATCTTAAGAGGGAATGAGAAGGCCTTTTTCTTGTGGTCACACCAAATGTGCATCCCTAATCGATGGGACCCATAACATGCACTGTCTTCCTGTCCTGGTGGGCTAGATGGATATAATAGGGGAGAGGTGGACTTTCACTACTTGTGGCAGATGGTTAGGGCTGACATGTCCACATTTCAGATTTCTTACACTAAGGCTATATTGGATGCATTATGGAAAATTTAGCTATTCATCTGGAGGCCTTGTGTAAAACCCCAAGATTAGAGAGGTAAACAACTTAATACTACTGTATCGTGTGCAGCTCTTAGTTTACTTTCAAGATCTCTCTGCAAGAAATTAGAGCTCTGGTAAAGACCTGACCCCATTTTTTTCTGCAGTCTGATGCCAGAGAATCAAGAGGTATTCCCACCTTGTGGTATAACAAAGGAAAAGCATCCAGTCTTTTCGTCTGCGGTTTCTGCCATCATGTAATCAGAACCTCTCATGCATTTGGTCCCACAATTAGCTTGTCAACAATGAGTTCTCTCATGAAAACATCAATGGAAAAAGATTAGCCCTTTCTGTTATAAAGCCCAGGTGACTTTAGCTTCTTTATCAGTCATTCTGAGGGAATGTCATTCTATATTTTGGTAACATTTCCTTATTCTATTAATTAGAATTGAAGGTGTCTTGGCTGCTTTGATAAAAAAAAAAATACAGACACTACTTCATTTTATGTCTCAACTTCCTATTTTAAACATTATTCTGGCTATGTAAACAGCATGCCATCAGAAAGTCATGCAAGAAACCCAAGACCTGTTTGTTCTTGTTACAGAATAGAAGACGTGGAATAACAGGTTACAGGAACTTAGATTATTTTTAAATGTTAGAGAAATGATCTTGCTAACAATAATTCTGACAGTGGAATCGGTTATTCAGAAAAGGAGGCAATCTCTCCTTTATTTCATATATTTATGTGAAGGTTAGACAGTTATTTGTGTGGGTTGCTTTAAACAGGATTCCTGTACTGTACTCAGTCATGGCCTAAATGTTCTGGTCCAACTTGATGATTTTATCATTAACTTGATGATTCTACTACCAAGTGAGGAGACTTCAATTGTTGTTTTTATTATTAAATAATTATTGGCCGATAGGGATTTAGTCAATGCCGATAGTGCTCTAGTTGTTTATTGCACCTATTACTATTGGTATGTCTGTGCCTTTCCTTTCTTTTGTGACAATCATACTATTTCTATATGTGTTTGTATTTTATTATTTATCTAGTTCTTTCTCTTCTATTCTGCTGTCTCCAGGTATTAACTGTTATTATTACAACAATTTAATTATTATTCATTAAATGCAGACACTGCTTGATCCCAATAATCCTGAATGTTTAGAGATAAAAATGTTAAAACCAATGGAAAAAATACAGGGGTAGACAAAAATGTAGAGGGAAGAGGAGAAAGGTGACGAAAGTCAAAAGAGAGAAAACCAGGTGGGAATGAAAAGAAACAAACCCACTTAGCTTGAATAGGGAGCATCATTCACCCTTACCAAAGCCTGGCAATGAGCCAGGTCTTCAAGGTCCTTCAAAATATCAGTAGGATGGGAGCATCCTGATCTTGAGGTGGTGGGGAGGCTCGTTCCAGAGAGAGGTACTGCTACAGAGAAGCTGTACTCCTGATATATGACCTTGTTTAATCAAAGGACATTGGTGTTTGTCGACTTTGCCAATATAGTTGACAATATAGTTGTCCAGTAAACTAAAATCAGGCTTTATATTTACAAGTAGTCCTCAACTTACAACCATTCATTTAGTGACTCTTTGAAATTACAATGGCACTGAAAAAATGACTAATGACTGTTTTTCACACAACTGTTTCAGCATCCCCATGGTCACATGATTAAAATTTGGATGCTTGGCAACTGGTTCATATTTGTGATGATTGCAGGGTCCTGGGGGTCATGTGATAATCTTTTGCAACCTTCTGACAAGCAAAGTCAATAGGGGAGCCAGATTCACCTAACAACCATATTATTGACTTAACAACTGCAATGATTCACTTGAAAACTATGGCAAAAAAAATATTGTAAAATGGGGCAAAATTAACTTAACTATGTTAGCAACAGAAATTATAAGTAGGCCTCAGCACCAGGGGTGGGTTTCTACCAGTTCGCATCTATTCTCTAGAACCAGTTGTTAACATTCTAAGCAGTTCGGAGAACTGGTTATTAGAAGAAATTACTGGCCTGATCCTGTAAGGAAGGCAGGAAGGAAACATTCTGGTGTTGCTTACAGAAATTGCCTCTCTGTTAACCCTTATTACATTCTTGGCAGGAGTAGACTTCCAATACAGACAATTTTACAACAGGAGAAAGAGAAGGAAGTGACATTATAGATGATTATGCAAGGAATCCAGAAGATTGAAAAGAGAACAGAGAATATTGAGCAAAGAACTGAAAAGACAGATGAGAAAGTAAAGAACATTCAACAGATGATGATGAAATATGAGGACAGAATTAAGAAAATTGAAGAAGAAAATATACAAAGGGATAAGAAAATTGGAGATATTGACACTTGATTGAGTGACATTGAGAAGCGCAGATGCGAACTATTAGGATGGGAAATGGACAGATCAGAATTCTATCTAAGATTTCAAAATGTGGAAGAAGGAAAAGGTGAAAATCTTGCTGAAATAATGACAGAAATACTGGCAGAAACATTAGAGAAAACCAAAGAGAAGATGATGGATGGGAAGGATGAAGTGTTCCATGTGTATACAAGATACGCAATGAGAAACAGACTACCAAGAGAAGTTCATATTAGATTCACTAAAAAGATTATTAAGACACAGATACTACAGGTGGCAAGAGAGAAAGCCTTAAAGTACAAAGATAAAGAAATTGTGGTGCTGAAACTGGTACCAAGAAGAGTAAGAGAGATGAGAAGAGAATATTTATTTTTGACTAAAGAGTTACTTAAAAGAGGAGTAAATTACAGATGGCTGGTGTCAGAAGGCCTCTTGTTCACTTGGCAGGAACAAAGACACAGAATTGACACAGTTGAAAAAGCTGAGCTATTCTACTTAGAATATTTTAGAGGAAAAGAGGAAGAAGCTAGAAAGGAAGAGTCACTAATTGAATTCCAAGAGGAGTGTAAAAAGAGAAAGAAGAAGGTGCAGTAGGTGGTGTACCCAGAGAGCAACAAGAATTAAGACCTACTAGAGCAATAAAACCTTTTCACAAAGCCTAACATGGATGAAAGAAAATTGATTACGATTAACATAAATGGATTTAATTTGGCTACTAAAAGAAGGAAACAATTTCATAAACGAGAGAAATTGAAATTTGATATAATTTGCTTACAAGAAGTACCTATTAAAAACAACATGAATATATACTTAAACAAAAATTATTAGGGAAATTATTTACATTGCTGGCACAATCTAAAAAAGAGGTTTGGTTTTATATATTAAAGACACAATTTTGGCAGAATTAATTTATACAGATGACGATGGAAGGATTTTGATGGTGGAAATAATGGACAATAATGTTAAAACACTTTTAATTGCAATTTATGCTCCGAATGATAACCAAGAAGAATTTTACAGGAAATTACATATGAAAATAATTGAATTGGACTATGTTAATATTTGTATGATGGGAGATCTTAATGGAATAGTTGGATCGGTTGGATTACAAAATGCAGAAATCAACAAAGAAAGCTAGAAAGGTATTACCAAAATACCATTATTTGAAAGGTATTCAAATAACAGAAGAATTCAACTTAAAAGATGCTTGGAGAGAGAGAAATGTGGAGAGTAAGCAATACACCTTTTACTCAAACAAACATGCTTCATGATCTAGAATAGACATGATATGGATGTCAGCAGAACTACTGGCTAACATACGAGAGATAGAAATAGAAACAAGCACTTGGGCAGATCATAACCCAGTGACAGTTACTTTGAGAGGATACAAGAGGAGAGCCAGATGGACCTTAAATAATACAATATTAAAAGAAAAAGACTTTAAACAGAAAATAGAGAAATAACTTGCTTTCTTCTTAAAAGAAAATAGAAGAGAGGATACATCTCTACAGAACCTCTGGGACACGATGAAGGCCTACACAAGAGGCTTGTTAATAGACTATACAAGGAAAAGAAATATAAAACAGAAAAAGACTTTCAAAATATTAGATGATTATAAAAAACTGGAAAAAGATTTACAGAAGTTCCCGCAAAAAAAAGACATTAAAAATAAAATGGATATAATTAAACATAAAATGGGACTAATGGAAAAAGAGGAACTAGCACAAAAAAATTAAAAACGCTAAACAGAATTACTTTGAAGATGCAAATAAACCAGGCAGATGGCTAGCCTATAAATTGAGAAAGGAGAGAGAATCAAGAAAGATTAGCCAACTAATAAATGAAGAAGGACATACGGAAATGAGAAGAAAAAAACTATACAAGATTACTATGGGAAATTGTATTTTCAAGAGAATATTCAAGAAGAAAAAGTTAAGCAATATTTACAGAAAGCAAGCTTACCTCAGATACCTAAAGATATTGAAACAATGCTAGAAGGGAATATAACAATGATGGAATTAACAGAAGCTTTAAAAAAACAGAATGTTGGAAAAGCACCAGGTCCAGATGGCTTATCAGCGGAATTTTACAAGACCTTTCAGGAAATACTGAATCTTCACCTATTAGAAGTTATGAATGAAGTTATGTTAAAGAAAAAAATACCCAAAATATGGACAGAAGCATACATTACATTTATACTGAAGGAGGATACAGACCTGCAGCAAGTTAAAAATTACAGACCTATATCCCTATTAAATTCAGACTATAAAATCTTTGCTTCAATCTTGGCAGAAAGACTAAAAAGATACTTAAATAACTTTATCCATATTGATCAAAATGAATTCCTGCCAAAGAGACAAATCAAAGACAATGTGAGAATTATTTTGGATACTCTGGAATACTACGAGGCACATCCTGAGAAGCAAATGGCTTTGATGTTTTCAGATGCACAAAAAGCCTTCAACAATATGAGTTGGCAATTTATGTTATTGCAATTGGAACAAATGGGCTTTGGTAAAAAATTCATTCAAGCCATTGAAAAGATATATTATGAACAAACTGCAAAAGTTATGGTAAATGAAGAACTAACAGAATCTATAGATATAAGAAAAGGGACAAGGCAAGGTTGTCCACCGTCGCCCCTGCTGTTTGTGTTAACATTGTAAATGTTGAACAGGAATATTAGAGAAGATAAAGAAATAAAAGGAATGAAAATCCAAAAGGAAGAATATAAATTGCAAGCTTTTGCAGATGACCTGGTATTTATATTAGAAGTCCCATTGGAAACAGCACCTAAATTAATAGAAAAAATAGAAGAATATGGAAAAGCAGCAGGTTTGAAAATAAACAAAGATAAAACAAAGATACTAACAAAGAATATGCTAGTAAGACGAAAGAAAGAGTTGGAAGAAGTTTTAGAAATACAGGTCACAAACAAGGTTAAGTATTTAGGGATATACATTACATCAAGATGTAGTACACTGAAGGAGGATAATTATTTTAAACTCAAACATCAGATTGCGACAGATTTGACAAAATTGGGAAACTTACAATTATCATTGATTGGGAGAATATCTACAATTAAGATGAATATATTGCCTAGATTTTATATTTATTCCAGACAATTCCAATCCAACTAGGGAAGGAGGTTTTTTTGAAGATTTAAATAGAATTGTGTTGAAATATATTTGGCAGGGCAAAAAAACAAGAATAAAATTAAAAATGTTACAAGATGCAAGAATAAGAGGAGGGTTTGCCTTGCCTAACTGGGAGTTGTATTACCAAGCAACAAATCTGATGTGGGTAAAGGAATGGATAACATTAAGGAACAATAGACTATTGACCTTAGAAGGGCATGACTTGCTGTTAGGATGGCATGCCTTCTTTGGTACAAGGGAACTAAAACACAAGGGTATTTGAGAAGACATTATATTCAAGAGGCATTGTTTTTGAATTGGGAGAAGATAAAAATACAATATTTAAAAATTCCACTATGGATATCTACCATTGGAGCTTTTTCTTATCCAAAAATATATAAAAAGGACCAAACAGTTAGATATGGTGAGATATTGAATGAAAAGGGTGAACTTAAAACTATGCAAGTGTTGGAAGAACGAAGTATAAAAATGAATTGGTTTTCATATTTGCAAATACAATCTAGATTTGACAAAGATGTTAAAGCAGAAGGTATTTATGATAAATTGACTGGCTTAGATAAGATTTTGATGGGTACTGATGAAAAGGTAATTTAAAAACTTTATGGACACTTATTAGAATTTAAACTGGAGGAGGAACAAGTTAAAGAAACAATGAAAATTTTTGGATATGGGATTGATTTAGAAAAATAGCAAAAATTGTGGTCTCAAAATTATAAAATGGCAATGTCAACTGCATATAAAGAAAATTTGTATAAGATGTTTTACAGGTGCCATCTACCCCCGACGAGACTTGCGAGAATGTTTAAGAATAAATCAGATAAATGTTGGAAGTGTCATCAGATACCTGGTTCATATTACCATATGTGGTGGACATGTTTGGAAGCAAAGAAATATTGGACTAAAATCCACACACGGTTGGAAAAAATGATAAAACAACATATAGACTTTAAACCAGAGATCTTTTTATTGGGAATTATAATGGAAATATACAACAAAGAGTTGAAATATTTGATTGTAAATGTACTAACAGTGGCTAGGATTGTATTTGCTAGGAATTGGAAAAATGATAAAATACCTATGCAGGAGGAAGTTATTAAGAAAATTATGGACTGTGCTGAAATGAGTAAATTGACATTTGAAATTAGAGAACAAGAAGATAAACAAATTTATATGATATGGGATTTGTTTTATCAATGGTTGGACAAAAAGACATGGTAATGTAATAGACTAGATAATTTTGTGATAGAAATTTAATAGCTTGATATAAGACATAATATAGACATATATAACCATTGGTTGAAAGTATAACATAAATTTTAAGATAAAACTTGGAACATCTTGTATAAAATGATGCAATAAATAGTTTAGTCATGGATGATTAATAACTGATAAATATACAAGCATATGTTAGTTCGACAATGTGAAAATTGATATAAATTATGAGTAAATGACTACAAAAGAATAGCACAAAAGATTTGTAACTAACCGACACACTGTACGTATATAAAATGGAAGATGGTTTTATGTTTTTATGTTTTGTATGTGTATGTTTGTTTTTAAAAATAAAAATTCTTTAAAAAAAATAACAACCATATTATTGACTTAACAACTGCAATGATTCACTTAAAAACTATGGCAAAAAAAGATTGTAAAATGGGGCAAATTTAACTTAACTATGTTAGCAACAGAAATTATAAGTAGGCCTCAGCAGTTAAGTTTTGAGGAATAGTATTTTATTTATTTTATTTATTTGATTTGTCAATCACTTACAAGATAATAGGTATAAGTATAAACATGAGTAAGAATACAGGAAGTGGGTGACTTGGCTGTGTTTAGAAATGTGCTGATCTTCTCTGTCTGGCACTAGTTAGGATGCAGGCATAAAATTGCATTTTATACTTATATGAAGGTGAAAAGTGACTTTCCTCAACCTGTGTCCAAATAGAGCCATGTACTATTTGTTCTTTGAAGAGATTCAGTGCATTTTGCTGTTCCTGAAGAAAATAAAATATTTTTGGGAACAGGAAAGATTGTGAAACATTTGGCGGAAGGCACACATATTAGCCATAATTGGCATGAAATGGCAACGCTTGAATAGAGGCACAAGCTAATTGTTATATGTGAACTCAGCCATAAGTGAAAGATCTGCCTATTAGCTTATTAGTAGTTTATTTAGCAAGAAAGATTCTGTTCTGAGATGACATTTCTTTTAAATAGAGCTAAACAACCAATAATAAAAAAAAGAGCCAACATGTTCAGCTAATTGTGTGCTTGTCAGAAATGGATTTGGAAAAGTTTTTGAGTAAACAGAGGGGACCCATAGCAGATAATGAAATGAACAACCTTAGGGAAAATATCCATTGTCATCAGAAGGCATCTAGGCCCTTGATATATACTAGGTTGCAAAGGTGGCACTTAGCAGGTTCTGACCAGTTCTGGAGAACCGGTAGTGGAAATTTTGAGTAGTTCAGAGAACCGGCAAATACCACCTCTGACTGGAGATTTTACAATATTCCTCCCCTGCCACGCTCACCACAGAACCGGTAGTAAAAAAAATTGAATCCCACCACTGCTAGGTTGACAACGTAATTAAAGGAAACTCAATTATCTCACCTATAGAGAGAAAAGAATATGACACTCATTGGTAAGAAGATTGGCACAGTTATTTGAAAGTTTGAAAAGGAGCAGGAGGAAGAGGAGGAGGAGGAGCTTTCTTTTTTAAAAAAAATTATTTGAAAATAGCCAACTGAGTCAAAATGGCTGGGAAAAAGTTGCTAAAGACCTCTTTACCCAATGTCCAATTCTTCTGACCTGGAGTTTGCAAAGAAATAGATTCAACTTAAGCTCTGTTGATCTTTATGTAAGGGATTTGAATACAGGTATGGGTAAAAAAAAATGTACATGAATAACTGTCATGACCAGTGGTGGGATTCAATTTTTTTTACTACCGGTTCTGTGGGCGTGGCAGGGGAGGGATACTGTAAAATCTCCAGTCAGAGGTGGTATTTGCCGGTTCTCTGAACTATTCACAATTTCCGCTACCTGTTCTCCAGAACTGGTCAGAACCTGCTGAATATCACCTCTGGTCATCACCCCACCTATAATTTGCCCATCCACTAACATTCTTATTCAGTCTTTCCCACTTGAGCACTCCAGAAGGTGTCTAAAGGAGCCAATGGATTGCTTCATTTGAAAATTTCTAAAACGGGTTGGAGCCATAATTATAAGCCAAGCTCATTAAATGGTTTGTTAATGAGCCTTGGCTTATAATTATAGAATTAATTGGCTGCTTATCAGCAATATATTTAAATGCAAATAAGGTTGCTTTGGGAGTAGTAATGTAGTAATGGTTACTGAACTACAATGTCCATTAGCCATGTAAGAGAGCATTCATTTGCTTATTTGGACACCAAAGTGGTATCCAAAGCCTCTGAACAAAATTAAAAAAGGACTTTGGATAAATACTTAACATCTGCTTTTTCTGTTTGCATCTTCTAAACATTGCTGCTCTTTGACACACCTTAAATATTTCGACTTGCTGCATGGATTATAATCTGTAGAGGGCGCTCATAACTGAGTCTTAAATTCACAACCAAATATACAAGTAATTCTGCTTAGAAAACTTGAAAAAGATATGGAAAGATTTTTAAGAAAATATTTGAGGATACATTATGATCTTTCTGACAAAACGTTTGTTTTTTTCTCTTTGCTTTTTATATGGGATTCCTTTATATTTTAA
Organism: Notechis scutatus; assembly: GCF_049901735.1. NCBI lineage: Eukaryota > Metazoa > Chordata > Lepidosauria > Squamata > Elapidae > Notechis > Notechis scutatus. Next base: position 94,252,654 of record NC_142025.1, on the reverse strand, counting down.
TTTAGAAAGATAATACAGAGGTGTGTGTGTGTGTGTGTGTGTGTGTGTGTGTGTGTGTATCTATCTTCATGGTACCTTAGGAAGCATTACATAAAACTATTCCTCCAAATGTGCAGTTGAAAAAAGTCAAATTAGTCAGCTGTCTACAGATGTCTCTCTAACTTAGTGATTCCAGAGGAATGCAATCTAGAGAACAATAATTAAACTGGAAAGGGAAATATACAAAAAGGATAGATAAGAAATAGTAATAAATTTTAGTATGCACTATAAATAGTTATACTAAATACTTAATCTGCTAGTTTACATACAAGTTCATTAATTAGCTTTTCCCTAGCAAAGCTAAATATCAAATCTCTATCAACCATAGATTAAAAGGAAGACACCTTCTGGTGACCTGCCTATGCATGCATTTTAAAAACTATTTTGACTTCCATTATTAGCTTTCTCAGTGCTTTTCCTTTGACTGGTTGCCAAACATGATATGATAAATCTTTAAAATCAGGCAAGGGGCCAACAAATTCTTGGCAGTTGTAAAATGCCTTTATGCTATAAATATTACATTGCCTATTGTAATGTAGTGAGGTAAAAAACGCCAAGCAAAACAAAATGAAATCTAATTAGTCCATGTGTTCTTCTTAATATGACATAAAGAACTAGTTTACTATGGCTTTGTCTTAGTTTTTTTTTTTAAACTTGTCAATCTAGGCTGCAGACCACAACCCTAGAGAACCTACAGAAATAGTCTGAAGAAGCAGTGCATGAATTCAGCCAGGAGAGGAAGAACACTGAAGAAAGAAACTTAAACTGGCTCTGCTATAACTCTCTTTGGTACAAGTAGAAGGAATGGAAAACATATCAGACTTTCAATATTGAAGCCAACCTATTAGATCAGCCAGTTTAGAAAATAAGAGACCACAAGATATACTAGAACTTTATTTAGATATGTTATAATAACAGAGTCATGATGTTTTATCCCATAGTTCATATTTTGCTACCTGTTTCATTCCTTCTTCAAACTCTTCTGTGTATTTCTCTACAATCTCTTCTCTAGTTTCCCCCCCTTTTTTTGTTAGCGATGATATTATTAGGAACTGCCACTTAGATAGGCTTAGGGGTTAAACTAAAATTTAACAAGACAGTGAATAGGCAATTAAGAGACAGAAGAATAATAAAACACCAGGACTAGATTGCCTACTGGCAGAATTCTATAAACAACTACAAGATTCCTTGGGACTATTACTGCTGGAAGTTTACAATGAAGTCTTGTTAGAAGCTAAAACACTAAAATCCTGGATAGAAGCAAATATCACCCTCATACCAAAAGAAGATACAAATTTATTGCAGATTAAAAACTATAGACCCATCTCACTTCTAAATATGGACTATAAAATCTATACATCAATAATAGCTGAAAGAAATAGCTACCCGTTGGGCAGCTACCAGTTTAGGGTTATGCCTTTTGGACTGCAAGAGGCCCCAGCTGTTTTCATGCAGTTGGTCAATGGCATTCTGCATGATCATTTGTATCAGGGTGTTTTAGTGTATCTTGATGATATGTTGATATATTCAGAGACTATTGAACAACATATACAATTGGTATGACAAGTACTTTAAAAACTGCTGGCAGCCCACTTATACGTTAAATTGTCCAAGTGCAAGTTCCATTGTACCCGACTAGACTATCTGGGGTATAGGATATCAGCAGAAGGAATAGAATGGATCCTGCCAAGGTTCAAACTGTCTTGGATTGGCAAGCGCCCAGCACTCGAAAACAACTGCAGAGCTTCTTGGGCTTTGCGAATTTCTACTGACAGTTCATACCACCATTTGCTACATTGGTGCTCCCTATTAACAGATTTATTGAAAACAAACACACCGCAAACAAAGAGGCCTAAACCTGGACAGGTGATACTCTGGTTACTGATGTGTCAGCAGGCATTTAACTCACTAAAATAAATGTTCACACACAACCCTGTGTTAAAACATCCGGATCCAGAAATACTGTTCATGATCCAAGTGGATGCCAGCGATGTTGCGGTGGGGGGCTGTATTGTTGCAAGAAAACATAGAGGGCATATTACAACCATGTGCTTATACCTCAAAGAAATTCAATCCTACCGAACATAACTGGCCTGTTTGGGAGAAGGAAGTCTTTGCAGTTCGTTGGGCATTATTGACTTGGGGGCATTTTCTGGAAGCATCCAAAATACTGTTCAAGGTATGGATGGACCATAAGAACCTAGAGGCTCTTCAAACTCCCCCAAGGTCATCGCCCAAACAGGTTCACTGGGCACTGTATTTTCATCATTTTAACTTCATTTTGAAATATGTATCCGGAGGAAGAAATTTTCTTGCTGATGCGCTTTCACAATTATCTCAATATGAAGTAAGTGAGATATAGTGATACAACCTATTATTCAAGGAAAAGAAATACTGCAAACATTGAAAGTCAAATTCATGACAGACGAATTTCCAAATGCTATAAAAGATGATTCCTGGCTAGAAGAAAATAAAAGTCAGCATGATATCTGGAATGGAGTGGCTTGGAGAGGAATGAAACTCCACATACCAGAACCATTGTGAGAGAAGGTACTTAAAGGTGTCATGACATTAAACAAGCTGGGAACTATGGTTTCCTAAAAACACTACACCTTGTCAAATGACAATTTTGGTGGCTGGCAATGAGGGCAGATATTGAGCATTACATGAAGGGGTGTAAAGTGTGTGCAACTATGAAATCCTGCCCTGGGAAACCATTTGGATTATTACAGACAGTGTCTAACCCTACTAGACCATGGCAAGACATAGCCATGGACTTTTAGTGGAGCTACCCAACAGTCATGGTTATACTGTGATTTAGACAGTCATTGACCTCTTCTTAAAACAGGGACACTTTATTCCATGTGCCGGACTTCCATCTGCCCAGAGGTTGGCCACCCTCTTCCTTAAACACATATATCAATTACACAGAATGCCGAGATGAATCATATCAGATCGAGGGGTACAGTTTACTGCTTAGTTTTGGCAGTAGTTCATCCAATTGCTATTTTCATCCCAGGGTTTAAGCACTGCTTACCACCCAAGTACAAATGGGGCCTCAGAACTGACAAATGCAGCAATTGAGAGATATTTGCATAACTATGTGTTGTATCAGCAAAATGATTGGCTGAACTGTACTGCCATTTGCTGAGGCAGCATATAACAATATTGCCCATAATAGTACAGGACAGACCCCATTCAAAATAGTACATGGAATGGACTTTGTACCTATTCTGGAATGGCCACACATAGTCAAGAGCCCATAATGACTACTAAATGGTCTGAAGAAATAAAAGAGACATGGGGAACAGTACAGAAATCCTTGCATGAGGTTTTTCTTGCATATAAGAAACAGGCAGATAAAAAGTGGGTTGAAACCAACTCTTTCAAAATTGGGGATCTGGTATATCTTTCTACCAAATATTTAAATTTGGGATTACCGTGTAGGAAACTTGGTCCAAAATATATTGGTCCATTTCCTATAGTGAAGTGTCACCTTGCAGCTAAAACTGCCTTTATGTTTTAAGTGGGTGCATCCCATTTTCCATATAAGTTTAATCAAGCCTAATAATAGGGAAAGACCAGACATCTGGCCCGTACCACCTGGGCCGATACAAGATGATCAATATGAGGTGGTGGATATTCTAGATTCATGAAAGTGTAGGGGTGTGTTACAATATTTGATACAGTGGAAGAGATACCTTTTCCAGGACTATGAGAATCTAAGTTAGGAGGCTGGAATTATAGAATAAGCTAATGATGGTTTAAAGGTATAAAAAGAAAGCCACATCTTCTCTTAGATGTAGCCTTCCTATCATATCTCTTTTGTTTATGTTTGAAATTGTTTACCTAGATTCTTTGCTTTGGTCTGATTTTTGTTTTCCAAGACTCTGATTAGTCCTTAGTTTGGCTCATTGTGGGCTTAAGCATATTGCCAGACCTTACACTTTGGTGCCCATAAATGTGGGGCTTGAAGGCACTGTTTTTCTTTGAGGTAGCTGCATTAGGCTTCCCACAAGCTGAATCCCTTTGAGGCTCAGCAGCGGCCTTCACAACAGTGGATGAAAGAAACCAGCAAGGACCAGTGACGATGTCAAGAGCGCTCCCGGTAAGTTTGAACTGGTGACTTCGACCTGGTCAGACGCTGGCAGATTCTGTTTCCAGCCAGACCTGAATGCCCTAAAAGAGGTTTGTTGCCTTGTGTGTGTGTGAATGAGATGCAGGAAATCCCTACTAGAAGTTTGCCTGTGACCTGAGTGAAGATATCCAATCTGTGTTTCTGTTTTTCCATGAGGGAACCAGCCAGAGATGATCATTTTGAAAAGTGTGTAACTAGTGGAATTTTTTCTTAAAGTTCAGGTTCTGACCAAACTTCGAACTGGCAAGGGAAGTCTGGGATATCCCTTAAGGAAAGAGGATCAGTTTGGTTAGGCTTTGGACTGAAGGAAAAGTCAGGCTTCGTAGTCCTGACAGAGAGAAATGCCCTGGAGAGAGAGAGAGAAAAAAAGTAAAATGGGCAACCATACTGATAGCCTGTTTGGAACAAAGAACCTCATAAAAAAAGGAGACCCTTGTCCCCCTCTGGGCTGTGTATTAGCACATTGGGACACATTAAAACTATTGCAACAATCAAAGTTGTCTTTAAAAAGAAAAAGCTGAAAACCCTCTGTACATCCATCTGGCCAACCTCTTCATTGGTCCTAATGTAGGAACATGGCCATCAGAAGGCAGCCTTGATTTAGATATAATCAACAAATTTACTGATTTTCTGGCCACCATCGGGCGAACTGAAGAATAACTCTATGTTGGTTTCTTTCTTCTCCTTTGTCAGCCAGTCATTCAGAAAGTGTGTAGACTCACTCCAACACCCTCTTCGAAAATTTGCTGAACCCCTGGAATCATTGAGTCTTTATACGGGGGTTCTGTAATTAGTGATGAAATTGCTCCGGTGTCAAGTAGGCAGTCATATTACTTTCCGCCTATGATCAGAGAAATCATGGGTTCCCCTTCAGGGCCATTCCTTAAGGGAATTGCTAGCCCAGTGAAGGTAGCAGTGTATTCACTGGGTTCATTGGCATTTTCTAGTCAGGAAAATTTTTCATCCCTTCCCCTTCCCTGGCCCCATTGAGATCTATCTTTATCTCTGTGCTTTTTGTTAAGGGGGAAAGGGGCTGTAGGAGCCTCGCGATGTTGGTTATATTTCTGCTTGCCTCTGTGATATGGATTATTGCTTGGCATGGAGCCTCTGTGCGAATCTTGAGGCTGACTGCGAAACCGAGTTTGTTTATAGTATCGGCCAAAATGCCCTGTTTTACCACATTTAAAGCAATGTTGGCACCTATCTTGGGGCTGTCCTTCATGCCTACATTGCCAGCATCCCTGCCTGATACCAGCGGTCCTTCGCTGTACTTACCTGTCATTATGGTTCATGGCAGCAAAAACTTTTAGCTCTTCATGTCTCTCTATCTTCCTTTTCCTATTTTTTTCTTCCTATTTTAATTTATCCCTTTGGTCATAGACGAAGTTTGCGATCCTGCGCAAATCTGCTATTTCCAAAGTGGGACAGTTAGATACAATATAATGGAAATGATCCCTGATGTCACTAGTAGCCTGGTCCACAAAGGCTGAGGCTAAAATTCTCTGGTCCTTTTATGCCTTTTGGTTTGCTATCATGGTTTTAAATCTTTTTCTTCCTGCCATGCTTTATATGACTGTACTTTGATGAGTATTTCCTTTTCTCACGTGTCTTGATCCTTTTCCTTTTGGAGTTTGCTTTGCACAAGTTTTTTATAGCTTGCCATCTATTTGATTTCTATGGGAAAGGATCTTAGCTAATTTGTAGGCTTTTTCTCTGTATCCCATGCACGTGTAATTTTAGCCTTTCTTTGTTGTGAAAAATAGGCTGGCTCCAATTATTTCAATGGCCCTATTAGACAAAGGTGGGGGCTGATGGAGCTGAATCCCTGCTTGTGTTTTCACCTCTCCTTTCTTTTAGGGGAATTTTCCTTCCCCTTTTTATTTTAAAATTTCTTTTCTCTTCCTAGGAGAGGAGGGAATCATAACTTCCAACACCCCCTTGTTACTTTCGAAAAAAGGAAAAAAAACTAGCTAAAGTGACTGAAGAGAAAGAGGAGTTTCCCCCACCATATTACATTGCTCCCCCTGCTCCTAATGCAAATGCTGTGCTAGCTGTCACTAGCTCAAGTGTCTCTGGCAGCACCTCAGCCCGCTTTGCAGGATCAAATGCTCCCCTCAACATCACAGCTGTCCCAACCTGCTTCATAGGATTCAGTACTCCAAGCAGCTCAAGCTCTGTATCTGGATCTATCTGCTCTAAGTCCCCCTCACACCAGAACTGGACAAACCTACTTGTCTGCCGGTCAACCAGGTCCTTCAGTACTCTGTTTCTCTTCAGTACTAGCCCCCCTTTGGCAGGTTCCTATAAAAGATCAACTGGTGTTTGTTCATACACCCTTTATTACCAACGATCTTTTAATTGGAAAGCAGGACTTCCCCTTACAGGAAATCCCCTAAAAATTATGTGGAACTTGTTCAACCGTGTAATGGTCACCCATAGAGCTAATGTACCTGACATTTTTACTCTCTTATCAGCACTTTTGTCTACTGAGAGAGGCCAACCATCAGTTCTGCTCACTTCACCCTGTGGTGGCCAATTGCTGATTACACTCTCTAGTGACCAGAATTGGTATATGGTCATAAATTTAAAATAGAGGTTCCCAAACTTTTTCAGTCCACCCCTCCCCTTGGTGCTACAAACTCATCCTCAGTACCCCCCACCCAGGGATGGGATTCAAATTTCTGTGGGCATGGCCTAATTTGAAGGTGTGGCTTGCTGGTCACATGACTGGCTGGGTGTGGCTTGGTGGTCACATGATGGGGTAGGTGTGGTTTGGTGGGCATATTACTGGGTGGGCATGGCCAGGTGACTGGCAAACCAAATACAAGTGGTCTTCACTTAATGGCCAGTTGCTTAGCAAGTGTTCTAATTTATGACTGACTTCCCCAGAGCTACTTGACCTGTTTTTGGAGTTTTGACAGCCATGCACACACATACACACACACACTCCTTCCAACCCTGCTGGAGCAGGTCATTGACTAGAATCGCAGAGCATCTCTGATTAGATTCTAGTAGTGAATAGAATCTAATCAGAGATGCTATGCTGATTCTTGTTGATTTGTTTTATTTGTATTTCTTTATTTTATGTTGCTGAATTGCATTGACATGTGTGTCCCTTCTTGTGCACAGCCCAGAAGGTTTTGTTATTCTTTGCGGCAAAAATTACTAACCTCTGGCTTTGCTCTACTTTTCAAGCATGCCGACATTGCCCCGCAGGTCCACCCCACTGTACCAGAGGGACCTGCCCAAGCAAGTCTGAGCGGAGCAGTGCACCAAGTCAATGGGGTGAGCCTGAAAGAGGGAAAGAGAGAGAGAGAAAGAGAAAAGGGAAAGAAAGAAAAAGGGACAAAGAAAGAGGGGGGGTGGAAGGAAGGGAAAGAAAGAAAAAGAAATAAAGAAGGAGGGAGGGAGGGAGGAGAAAGATAATGAGATATCTATTATAGTCAAATCACCTGCTCCAGTAAGGTTAGAAGGGTGTGTGTGTGTGTGTGTGTGTGTGTGTGTGTGTGTGTGTTCTCCTTGTAATTTACCAGTACATTTTAGTTTTGCCTTCTTCAGAATTGGCACTATAATTCATTGAGGAAAAGTAATTTTTTAGGGTGGAGATCTGCTCCAATGGATCCTGTTTAAAGCCTCAACAAAATGTGAGAGCTTCCTGATAGTCTTGACCATGTTTCGTCCACAAAACCTTTAATAGAAGCCAAAGATGTTTCAATGTGGAAAAGGACCTCAGTCTAAACTAGGCCTCATTTCAATCTGATGCATCAGGTCTCTTTCTCTCCCTCTCCCTCACCCTCTCCCTCTCCCTCCCTTCTTCCCTCCCAGACTGGCTTTGCTCTACTTTCCTAATGTGCCTGTGGAGCTGGCGCCTCAAACAAGGATGGATGGATGGATAGATAGAGACAGAGACAGAGAGACAGACAGACAGGTAGGTAGATATATTGATAGGTAGGTAGGCAGGCAGGCAGGCAAGCAGGCAGGAAGACAGACAGACAGACCTTTTGGATGGATGGATGGATGGATGGATGCATGGATGGATGGATGCATGGATGCATGGATGGATAGATAGATTGGTAGATAGATTGGTAGATAGATTGGTAGATAGATTGGTAGATAGATTGGTAGGTAGGTAGGTAGGTAGGAAGGAAGATAGATAGATAGATAGATAGATAGATAGATAGATAGATAGATAGATAGATAGATAGATAGATAGATAGATAGAGATTGATTGATTGATAGATAGATAGACAGACAGACAGATAGATAGATAGATAGATAGATAGATAGATAGATAGATAGATAGATAGATAGATAGATAGATTGGTAGATAGGTATATTTGTAGATATATTAGTAGATATATTGGTAGGTAGGTAGGAAGATAGATAGATGGATTGATGGATGGATGGATGTATAGATAGATTGGTAGATAGGTAGAAAGGCTTTGACCACATGCCCAATATCCAGGATCCCGCTCAACCAAGCCCACCCCTCTTTGTAGTTGCCGTGCCTGACAGCAAGTTCACAGGCTGCCCCTCCTGCCAGGGATCAGCCTCCCAAGTGCCCCCCCCCGGGCACTCAAATCGTAGAGGATGGTGCTGTTCCCTGCTTCCTGGAGCCAGTACGGGACAGGATTGAGGAAGCCCAGGGCAGGCAGTGGTACAGCGTTGGAAAAGTAGAGCAAAACCATGCCACCGCCATTGCATTTGAGGCACCGCCCCCACAGGCACATCAGGAAACATCGACACCAGAGCCGGAGCCTCAATGGGTGAACCTGCAGGGCCAGCCGGTGCCTTGAATGCCGCCCTGGTGCCTCTTAGCACCCCTCTGCTGGCCCCCTTGGGGACCCTAAGAGGTGACAGGGGGCAGCGCATTGAACATGGCCACGGCGGCAGATAACATGCCACCGCTTCCGCATTGGAGGCACCAGCTCGGAGTGCTACTACAGACAATGGGTGAACCTGCAGGGCCGGAGCCTCAAACCCCCCTGCCACCTCTTAATGTGCCACCACTTCCGCATTGGAGGCGCCGGCTCTGGAGCGGTGCTAGTCAATGGGTAAACCTGCAGGGCCGGCCAGCACCTCAAACGCCCCCCTGCCACCTCTTAGCGCCCCCCTGCCAGCCCCCTTGCCTCTTAGCGCCCCCCTAAGGCATCCCCCCAGGGGGCGGTACCACCCTCTTTGGGAACCACTAATTTAAAAGATGCCTTCTTCTGTATTCCTCTGGCTAAAGACTATCTGTCTTACTTTGCTTTTGAGTGGGAAGATCCTTCCGATGGTTCCAAGTGCCAGCTGACTTGGATTCTCCTGCCACAGGGCTACCATAACAGTTTTCACTGCAGCCCTTGCCCAGGATCTTAAAGACTTTGACACCCAACAAACTTCACTTTTACAATATGTGGATGATTTATTGATAGCTGGCAAAAAACAGAAAGACATTAAAAATACTTCAATCACCCTCCTCAATTATTTGGCTATCTAGTATCTAGAAAGAAAATCCAGTGGGCCCCTCAGCTAGTTTTGTTCTGGTATCTGGGTTTTGTTCTGAGCAAGGGCTGCTGTTTACTCGAGAGCTGCCTACAAGCCACCTCAGCCCTGCCTGTACTACTAACTAACATTAAGCAACTGCAAACCTTTTTGGGAATTACTGGCTATGCATGATTGTGAATTCCAATGTACTCTGTTATTGCTAAACCACTTTATCAATTGACCCAAAAACGACATGGGGAACATCAGAAAGTATGGCAGGACTTGAAAGATGCATTAGCCCATACTTCTGCTTTGGCTTTGCTTGACCAAATGAAAGGCTTTGAATTCTTTGCCTCTGGAATGAAGGGAAGTTCCCTTGTTGTTTTATTGCAAAGACTAGGTCCTGAAAAAGTTCCTGTGGCATACCTATCTAAAGTCCTGAATGGTGATGGTCAGCCTGTCTCCAATCCATTGCTGTCACAGCCATCCTCATCCAGGTGACACACAAAATAACTTTGGGGGCACCCCTTAACATTTATATGTTTCATTCAGTTCAAACTCTCCTTGAGCAGAAATCCCAGCATGGGCCCCCTCATGCTGGATTTCTAAGTATGCAAGCCAGATTTTAGAATCAGACTCTGTTCAACTTCGCAGATGCAAGAGGCTAAACCCAGCTGCCCCTTTGCCTTGCCCACCCGATGATGATCCCAAGCATGACTGTTTGACTGTCTCGGAATCTGTGGTGGCATTTGTGTGGACCTTAGGACTGAGCTTCTTTGACAATCCAGAGTCTCAACTCTGGACTGATAGCTCCTCATTTGAAAAAAAAAATATATGGAAAAAGATACACAGGACTAGCCGTAGTTTCCAAAGATAGGCCCCTTCTCCTATGACAACTCCCCTCTCACTGGTCCACTCAAGTGGCTGAGCTTCTAGCTCTGATTGAAGCATGCCATCTGTCATCTGATCTGCACACCAACATTTATATTGATAGTCGTTATGCATTTTTGGCCACACACACCCATGCAACTGTGTGGGAAGCCCGTGACTTTACAGGAGCTGATGTTTAAAGGTGAAGCCTTTGATAGAAAAACTTGTCATGGCTGTCAGAAAACCATCTCAGTTAGCCATCACTCACTGCCAAGGATACTAGACAGATTGCAGTGAGATTTCCTGAGGAAACAGGGCTGCTGATTACTGGGCCCACTAAGCTGCTGAGTCGGGCCCCACTCTCCATTCCACAAATTCCAACCTTTTAGCTCTGCTGCCCTGTGATCCCACGCACCACCTGCCTGCCCCACACAACAATATGGATCAACTACATCCTGATGGTTAGTGGTGTGATGGGTGGTGGGTTGTCCAGAACAGGATCCAGCTCCCTCAACAAATGGTGTGGAAACTTGTTCAATGTATATCTCACAGTGGTCCTTGCCCACTTCAGAAGTGGCTCACACCCCACTATTGCAATCCAAACTCATGTAGCCTTTGCAAGACTCTTGTTTCTCAATGTGAACTCTGCCAAAGGAATAACACCCATGGGGGCCGTCCACTTCCACCCAGCCATCACTGAACTGCCTAATACCTAGGGGAGGCCTGGCAAGTAGACTTTACTGAACTCCCCAAAAGAGGAGTGAAGACTAACCTTCTTGTATTCATGGATTTATTCACTGGGTGTCCAGAAGCCATTCCTACTTCCACCCAAGAAGCCAGAGAGGTGGTAAATACCTTAGTTAATCAAATTATTCCAAGATTTGGGGTCCCAAGGGGTCTTGAGTCTGACAATGCAACCCAATTTCATCTCACAGGTTACCCAGGATGTCAGTAAGTTTTAGGCATCCCTTGGCACCTCCACTTGAGTTATTGGCTACAATCTTCGCCAAATGTGAGAGATTGAACAGGACCCTGAAGACACACTTTTCCAAATTATGCCAAGAAACCCACTCCCAAGGCCTAATAGCCTTAGCAAGAACCAGGGCCCTGCCTTCAGTGAAATTAGAATTGTCATCCTATGAAATGATGTACGGTAGGCCCTTTATTGCTTCTGCCCTACCAGACTCTAGTGAAAGAAAAATCTCATATTTGCATAATTTGGCACAAGTAGTGTCCTCTATCTCTAAACAGGTCCAGTCTTCTTTGCCTCCAGCTGCTGATGTGCCACCCCTGACTGAACCAGGCCAGTGGGTAAGGATTAAAGAACTATCTCCCACCTGCACCAAACCCAAGTAGTCTACAGCCCATCAGGTTTTCTCAGCACTCTGACGACAGTGAAAGTGGAAAGTGTCAAAGCGTGGGTTCACGCATCCAGAGTCAAGCACATCCTCGAGCCCCCTGAACAGTGGCAAGTCAAACAGTTGGAAAGACTCAAGCTGAAACTTCACCACTCCCTAAGATCACCTGCTGATCTGTTCTCCTAGATGAACTGGATAGACTGGACACCCATTGTGTACATTTGGTTTGCTGGTTTTGTTGTCTTTGCTGTTTTTCTACTCTGCTGCAGCTGGTTTCCCTGCCCTGTTTTTGGAAAAGGAGACAATGGCTCTGACCTCTATTTTGGTTTTACCACTTGTCTCAATGTTTTTGATCCTTGGAACTTCTACACCTACAGCCAAACTCTCCCAGCCCCAGTGTGAACAGTGTTTGGTTACCACCTGCCAAGGCAACGCAGTTACCAAGACTCTTGTCTATCACTCCCATTATGACTGTCAGGACCACAATACCACACTGTGTATTGTGGTATTGTAGTATATTGTGGACAGGTAGTGTCCACAATACACTACCTATGTGATCTGTGCTAATAATGGGAACCCCATATGTTTCAACTCTCAGGTGTCCCAATTCATCCTGGACATCGAATTCACCAGATATCAAGGTAGCAAAAAACCCGGTATCCATCCTGGGAGAAACCAGAGTACTTCTCTTACTTTTCAGGTTCAGATCTGTTTTGATGCTTGGTATGGCATTACACAAGGACAAGGTGGGGGTTTGTATGGTTCTATAGATTGACAACAATCATATCGCATGGAGGAAAAATCCCTCTTTGACTTTTATTACAACCCTCCTGCTCTCTCCTATTGTGCTTCTCAGTCTTATATGTACTGGCACACTAAAAAATCCCAACCTCACCCAGGACCACCCATAAGTGAGTACTATGGTTCCAGCTTTTTTTTTTTTAACAAGTTTTATTCAATTTTTCCAAAACAACATAAAAAAAGCTCTTTTCAGTGTACAACATAATTCCGAGTCACCACTTTTACCTGAGAATATGATAGCAATTATATATTCATTTTTACATTCAACATTCTGTCTTGTCCATTTTAACTTAATTCTATTATTACTTCTCCATTTCAACTTTTACATAAGAAAAGAAACACATTAATTCTGTTAAGTGATATTACTTTCATTCTAAGCATCTTCTCAATTTATTTCAATTTATTTCAAACATATTTCTTAAACATTAACATTTTTTTTACCTTTTCCAAAGTACTCTTTTTTCATTTTACCTCTCAACTTTTACATAAGAAAAGGAACAAACAAATTAATCCTATTCATTAATATTATTTTCATTCCAAAAATCTTCTCAATTCATTTCAATTTATTTTAAATGTATTTCTTAAGTATTAACGTTTCTTTTAAGCGTAGCCTTTTCCAAAGTATTCTTTTCTCCTTTAAATCACTAATAGTTCCCATATCCTTTTAATTCTTTTTTATCTTGTCAAATTTGCAATTCCATCGCATATTCTTTTCATAAAGTCTAAATTCATACAAGCTTTTCACATAAAACAAAACATAAAATTCCCCTCCCCTTTTACTAGTTTTGGGGTGTCACCTCAGTGGTTTAAGTATGCCTTAATTCCCGCATCTGTAATTCCCAAATAAACATCTATTTTACTTAGTTATAGTAATAGTCAATCCCGCAATGTATTTTCTCCCTTTACTTCCATAAAATCTTATTTATAATATCAAAAAATAAATAAAAAAATAAAAGAGAAGGAAACAATTAATCCATTTTGCTTGGTCACTGATATTAATCTCATTTTTAAACCTCCTCACAATTCATTTCAATCATTTCAATATATATACTAAAAACATTAACCTTTCTTGTAACAATAAAAATAAGAACACGCATTCATCTTCTAAAAAGATATCAGTGCCCCTCCCTCCTCTCAATAGACTATACTCTATAATTTGTAATTACAAGGTACATTATTATTACCCCTCATATCAATGCGGAATCCCCTTTCTTAATTCATTAACCATTGTCCCAATGTATTCTAGGTAAAGAAATTTTTTCCTTTATTTTACAATTCCCATATTTCTTTCTTTCCTGTTCCTGTTCCTCATTATCTCTCTTCCCTTTTGTTTTTCCAAATCTTTTCTCCCTCTTATTTTTATCCCTCTCTATATATATTTTCCTTCCCCCTTTTACTTTTCTGCTGTTTCTTTCTGTCTTTCTGATTTTTATAAATATTCCCCATTTTAGTTACTTTTTAAAATCTCCCATTTTTAACCCCCCTTCTTTTTCCTCTTCTTTGTGGTGTTCTTTGTGTTGATTGTCTAAGATGGCTTCTTCTTGAACTATCTCCTCCTTCTCTGAGGTTTCTTCTTTATATTCTTCAATTGCCATTTCCATAGCTTTTAACTCAGAGGCAAGTAAATCACCTCTTGCATGTAGTAGTTCTTTCAAATTGTTAAGTTTCACAGAGATATCATTGTTACACAATCTTATATCTTATAGTAATTAAAATCCACTAATCAGCTTCTCTCTTTCTTTTTTCTTCTTCAAATTTTCAGGATTAACAACTATTCCAGAACTGGGTTTATAGCAAAATCACCAATCAGTTCAACAATCCACATTTTTTCTTTTATTCTAATTCAATTTTCACTTTTTAGGGTACTTGTTGTATTGTTTCAGTATTTCCTTTCCATTGTATCAAATCCGATTCATAGAGAAATAGGAACTTTCCCTTTTTCAGCTTAAATTTTTGTCCACCAGATGGCACTCTCTGTTATACAATGTCCTTGCCTTTCCCCCCTGTTTTATTGTTCGGGACTTTCTAAACCTCGGTATTCCAAACCAATTAAATCCTCAATTTAAATATTTCCCCCTTTGTTGAAAACTCCTAAGTCCAGCTTTAAATTGTGACTGTTTGTTACCAATGTATTTTAATTCAATTTGTTTGGATATCTTATTCCGGCTTCTTCCTATCCTGGTTCGAAGCCCTGCTCAGCTGTCAAAGATATTTTCACTTTTTTTCCTTTCCCTTTAAAAATCCGCTGCTTTATTATTATTTCATAAAAATTCTTAAAATACCTTTAAATTAATTGCTGGGGTACCTTTAAATTAATTGTTGCACCAAGTTGTCCTGGTTCTTATGTTGTCCACCTCTTTCTTCTCTCCTGCACAAATCTTAGTCCAGCTAAGTCTTCCTCTTCCAGGTAGCCCTTTTGGACCACTGTTCGGTCTCTTTGGGGGGGGGGGAAATTGCCTAGCCCAGGAAGGGGGGATGCGGCTCCCCTCGACCTGGCTGGCAGCTTCCCCTTACTCCGCCCCCCTCCAAGGCAGCTTTAGCCCCTAATCACAGTGATTGGGGCTCTCCAACGAGAGAGCATGGACTGAAGCTGTGGACAGTCCCAGTCCCTGGTCCATCAACAAGGAGGGCTTAACCCGGAAGTCGGTTCCAGCTTTCTAATTATTTCCCAGGGGAAGGCACCACCAAATTGCTGCCCCAACAGATGTACCCTATGTGCCTCCTTTTCAATACTCCCCCTCCATGCATGCTAAATGTGTGTCTTGGAATAAATGGATGAGGGGCTGATTGATATTAATGGCCAGATTGAAATTAAAGTCATCAGAATGGTTTACCAGCCTCAATACTTCACAATTTTCCATTCATTTTATGAAGAAATGGAAAAGAAAGTAGAAATTCCTTCAATAACTAAAAACCTCTTCACAGATTTAGCTGAGAGGATTGCCTCATCCCTCAATGTGACTAACTGCTACACCTGTGGAGGAACTAATATGGGATAATGATGATTATGGGAGTCCAGAGAAATAAACATGACTACTCTTTCCCAAATGATCCTCACATGGTCCTCCGTGGACTGGCCCCGAGAATAGATTCTTCAAACCTCCATCATCAGGATGTATGTTTTCAAAGACCTGCCTCCTGACTGTTTATGATCCCTTTAGGGGACTTAGTCTGTCAAAACCTTATTGTGGCTGCTAAAGCTAGTACCACGTGGTGGTCTGGCTCTAATGTAACCCAATCTAAAATCCCCCTTTTTGCCTATAAACAACTTTCCTCCTTTTGGGATCACCTCCATAACATTACTTTATCCTGGCCTGCCCCAGATGGACTCTTTTGGATCTGTGGATGAAAGGCCTATGTGGAGTGGTACTTGTGCATTGGGGGACCATTAAACCCAGTTTCTTTCTTTTACTCATCATTCAAGGGGAGAGACTTGGTGTCCCAGTATATGATGAGGTAGGACACAGGGACAAAAGATTCCTCATGTTTGAAGATCTTAAGGTCACGGACCAGAGAACTTCACATGATAAGGATTGGCATCTAGAATGAATAATTCAAGTATTTGACCCAGCAATATGAACTGAGGATGATTCTTTGATTTGATCAAAACAAAGTCTGATTTTTGTTTTTCAAGCGTCCATTTAAGTCCTTAGTTTGGCTCATTGTGGGCTTAAGCATATTGCCAGACCTCACAATGCAAAGATATTTTAAATTAGAAGGGGGAATTGAAAAACAAACAGGAATTGAATAGCCAAGGGATAAATTTAGTATGTTGGCTGCATGTACAAATACAATCTAAATTATAAAGGTGTTAAAACATATGGTTTTTATAAAGAACCAACACAATTGGATCAAATCTTCATAGGATGGGAGGAGAAACTGATTAAAAAAATTCTTTAATTATTGATTATTAGAATGGAAGAGGAGCAAGTAAAAGAAACCATGATAGCATGGGCTAAAAATTTTGGGTATTCAAAAGAGTTGGACAAATGGCAAAAGTTGTGGGACAGAAACTATAAACTGACAACACCCATTGCATATAAAGAAAACTTATACAAAATGTTTTATAGATGGCACTTTATCCCAGCAAGATTAGCTAGAATGTTTAAGAATATTTCTGCCAAGTGTAACCAAAACCTGGGCTTGTATTACCACATGCGGTGGACATGTCTAAAAGCAAATAAATACTGGACTAAACACACACCTGGCTAGAAAAAATGATAAAGGAACATATAAATTTAAAACTGGAAATATTTCTTTTTTTTTTTTTAAATTTTATTTGAGTTTTCACAAAGAGAAAAAAAATACAAATAAAACATCTTTTTTGAAAGTAGCATAATCCCGGGTTACATTTCTTCGTACAGACACAAATTCAGGTTCATGCTCATTTTTATATTCTATTCCATATCTTATTACTATTTTACATTTTCTGCATAGCTTCTCCCCTCTTTTAATTTTCTCTTTTAATTTTAATTATCTAATCTCAATTCAAATCATTGTATTTATATTTTTTGTCTGTCCTGTTTCAATTATCTATTATCTTTTCTCATTAAACAAAATTTCTCCTGTAGTTACTGATTGGAGTATGACGCCTTTATATCTTTTCCCTAAAGTTGTAACATTCAATATAATACATAACTTCCATTCGGATTCTGCTTGGTACATTCTTAAAATACACACTGTATTCTTAAAAAAAAGAAAAAATATAAATGTATATAATTAAAACAACATTCCATTTCAATTCAATTCTATCATTAATATTAATATTCATTAAAATCTTAACATCTTTAACATTACTTTTCAATTAAATATCATACTTCTATGGGAACAATTACAAGCTTTCCATAGTTAATTCCCCCCCATCACTTATATTTTATAAAACATTGACTAATTAAAATGTTCCCGTTCCTTCCTAAATCAATTTTCTCATTTATTTTATTTCACTTATTTTATTCACTAACATTTCACTAAATTACATTAACTATTTCATCCCTCATTTTAATCATACATTGTTTCCAATTTTCTAAAGTTATTTCTATTACTAATATAACAATACAATCTTATTTACCTTTACAGAATCCCCTTTTTCAGTTAGATTTTCACCCATTATCTCTAAATAGGTCATGTTTCTCTATATCTTGCTCCGGTCCTTTGTAACTTCTTTTCCTTTCCTTCTTCCCCCTCTTCTTCTCTCTCCCCTTTTTACCCCCTTGTCTCTCTACCTCTATTTCTCTCTTCTGTATTCCCCTTTCTGTTGCTTTCCAGTAAGTATTATACTTATTTTTTGAATTATTTTTCTTTCTTTGGTTGTTTTTTTAAGTCTTAAATTCTCCATTCTCTTCCCCCTTTCCTTTTTCTTCCCCACATAAAATTGCTTGTTCATTAAAGATGGCTTCTTCTTTGTCCCAGTCTTCTTGTTTTGCAGTCGTTTCTTGTTGTTTCTCATAGTTCCAAATCTCCATTTCTAAGAATTGAAAAATGAAGCCAAAAGAACCCTTCCCTTCTTGGGCATCTTCTTTGTACTTTTTAAGTTCCATTTTCAATTCATCCAGAAGTGGTGACATTGTATAAATTTTTAAACAACCACCCGATTGATTTTAGTCATTCAAATATAATAACCAAGAATCCAAAGATCACCAAATAATCCAAATACACACAAACGGTTTCTTTTTTGCTCTTTTTTTTCCACTTTCTCTTCCTGGGGTTACTATTTAGTTGCAAAGTTTCAGTTAAAATGTATCTTTTAGAAGTCTTGTTGAAGTTTTAATGTAGATTCTTATTAATTCCAGGCAGTCTCCTCCCTCTTCCAGATCCTGCCCTTATTCTTTTTCTCTCCCTTCCTGCTTATGAAAAAGAAAAATTTTAATGTCCAGAAATCTTTATTATCCCTTTGGCATTTTATTTTATTTTCAGCTTAGTTGCCTATTGATGTCAAAGCGGATTTTTCCGATTTCTTATTTAAGTCTCTTAGTTGTCAGTATAGGGAAGGAGAGAAGAAAAAAAAAGCCAAACCTTTCCCTTTTCACTTTCCTTCATTGCTTCCGACTCTTCTTTGGGAGCGATGTTATTTTTGTAAGTTTAAATTCCAGGGTACCTTAGTTGTTGCTTTTACAATTTAACCCGGTCAGCCAAAACTTTCACTTCTTATATTCCTCCTGCACATTCTTTTCTGGTCGAGTTCTTCTTTGTGGTGGCCATTTCTGACCACCGCTGCAACCGCCTTTGGGAAAGGGAGTAATGGCTAGCTGAGGAGGAGAGATGCGGCTCTCCTCAACCCTGCTGGCAGTCTCCCCCCTCTTCACCACCTCAACGGGGTGGCATAGCCCCAAAACCAGCTGGCTCGGGGCGCTCCAGCAGCGAGCCCAGACAGAAACCACGCATGATCATGGATTTCTATCTGTCGCCGAAGCCCTTCAAACTGGAAGTCCCAAAACTGGAAATATTTCTGTTGGACATCATACCAGACAAATACAGTAAAAGGAATGCAAATTTAATAATACATGTATTAACAGTGGCCAGAATAGTGTTCACGCAACATTGGAAGGGTGAGGAGAGCCCCACAGAAGAAAAGATAATAAAAATGTTAGAATGTGCAGAAATGAATAAACTAACATTTGAAATTAAAGAAATTAAAGAAAAGGAAGACATTGAATATTTTGAGGTACAGCATTTTTCTCTCTCCCTCTCAGAGCAGCCAGCTGACCGGACATTCAGGCTGGTTTACCGGTGCACTGTCTCTCTCTCTCTCAACACAGCCAGCTGGATGGAGTTCCAGCTTATCAGCTGATCAGCTTTGTGCCTTTCGCTTTCGGATTGTCGGCTCTCTTTGACTGGGGCAGCACACTGTGGGGTGGGGTGACACCTCAGGAACATTGTTCGGGGATATACACAGGGGTGGAATTGGGAACGGGTAGTTTCGCGGGATGGTGGCACGCTGAAAGGCAGATGTTAGCTATTGGCTGGGGGTGGATGTTAAGCAATGATTAAGGGTGGGAAGGGATTTTAAAAAGCATTGAGAGGCAGATGCTCTCAGTGCTGGTTTTGCGCGGAATTGCTGTTTGTTGCTGTTGTTGGAGGAAACAGACCACAATAAACAAGCCTTGCCACAATCAAACTGTGAGTAAAGTGGTTTCTTGGTGAAATTTCATCATAATCCAATGGAAGCTGAACAGAAAACCAACACTGAAAAGCACCCTTCCCATTTTTTGAGGCTACTGTTTGAGAATCATGGTAGAAGGTAAAGACCAAGAATGTTTGGAGAAAGAGGGGTCTGAGGATGTTGATGATAGTAGTGAAAAGAGACAGGAACAGGCGTATATGGGGGAGAAGAAGGAATCTATCCCAGTGACAGCGCAGCCAGCTGTGAGACCAAAAACAACCAGAGATGTGCGATTGAGTGATCGAAGCCATGTTCCTAAAGGAGGTAAGCCTCAACTAATGGAACAAATATTAGACTGGAAAATGAAATACTGGCCTGGAGTTGAAGATGACTGATGGGTAGTTCTACGAAGTGATACAATGGAACTTTTACATCATCAATTTGGGGAGATGACATTGAGGGGGCCAACGGATAGCGGCTCTGCGGGTCATAGACAAGCATTGGCTTCCAACAGTAGTTCTCTTAACACATCTAGCCCACTGGGGTTTCAGGACTCTGATATTGGAAGAGGGCTGGAATGTTCAGATTTACATTCTAGGAGATTGGATGAGAGAGATGAGAGAGATGTAGGGCCTGAAAGTTTTTCCATGAGATCTAGTTCAATGGAAAGACAAGACATGGATTATGGGCCTTGTTGGGAAGGACAAACACATGGGAGGTGGGGACCTCCAACCCTGGCAGCTACTTTTGATGTTTTTTGATGGATAAAGTGGCTGTGTTTTTGGGTCAAATATTGAACCATTTTGAACTATATGGCCAATATTATCCATCCAATTGGTCTATAATTATTGCTGTTACTGGAGTGTTGGTAGGGGAGGCTTACAAATGGGCAGCTGATTTATTACGAACTAGGGCAGAAGAGTTGGGGGATATAGGACAATTTTTAGCTGCCTTAAGAACTCGATTTGAGGATACAACTGCAGACAAATGAACAGAAGAAGACTTGCTGGTGGTGAAACAAAAAGGAAGAACAGTTAGATTAACATGGGACCCTCTATAAAGGCAAATTTGATGTAATTTAGGATCCAGATCTTCTTTGAATAGATGTATCAACAAACTTTCTGGTAATAAGGGAAGCTTACTGACCACCCGTCGGAATTCTAACTGGTATTGAGTATCCATAGAACTAGATGATGGACTTCAGTGTCTGAAACCAAAACTCAAAAGCAGGGTCCAAACATGGAAACCTATGGATCCGGTTATCAAAACCCAGACCAGAGGAGTCCCAATGTCAAGTGGTAGGGGTGTACTGAAATGTTTCCAATGTGATAGACTGGGATACAGGGCTGTGGAATGTCCCATACCACCTTTGACATTGGCAAGCATGCCTCACATTGGCCTTGAAGTAATCGAACCAGATCAGGAAGAAGTGAATGGTGTGGATAAGAGAAAGTGAGGGGTGTAAAAGGCAAATCCCCAGACGGTCACATCGAAGAAGAGAGTTCCAGGATGCCGACTACAATTTTGATTGACAGTGAATTAGAAGGGGAGACACATGATGATACAATGGTAAGTAAACCCATCCATCCTTTTATTTTACCCATTTATTTATAGAATGAATGAAATGAACAAAGAATCAAGGTGGGGGCACTCATTGATGCTGGGTGTATAAGGTGTTTGATAATTAAAGCTGTGGTGGATAAATTAAATTTAAAAGTTATCGAACTGGGGGTCCATATCAAATTTGAACAGGTGGATGGGTCTATATTAGGTGGGGTTCCAGTAACTCGAACTGAATATGTTAAAATGGTAATGGGTGAACACTGGGAGTGGATTTCTTTTGTGGGGGTTCCGCATATAAGTTAAGCTGTAATCCTGGGTCTAGCCTGATTTGATAAGTGGGAGCCAACTATAAAATGGGAAGGAGGGTATCATAAATTGAAATTAGTTGTTGGTCCTCATCCACCAAGTCATAATGAAGTACAGCGAGCATCTCAACATATATTAAAAGAGGAATCACAACTATTGCCAGTATGATCCTATCCAATTGAATATGAAGATCTGGCTGATGTATTTAAAGAGGATGGGACTGATTGTTTGCCACTGCATCATACCACGGATTGTGCCATAGAATTGATTCTAGGAGTCCCTTTGCCCAAGCCACAAATGTATTCTATGACCCCCCAAAAAACTAGAAGAAATGAGGAAATATATTGAAAAAATTTAAAGAGGGGTTTTATCACCCCAGGTAGGTTCCATAGGGCAGCACCCGTGTTGTTTTGTGAGAAAAAAGATGGTAGTTTATGCCTATGTGTGGATTATCGAGGATTGAATGCCATCTGTGTGGAACCCTTATATCTGTTACCACTAAGGAAAGACTTGCTTACCACATTAACAGAAGGCCGCATATTTACAAAACTGGACTTACGAGAAGCTTATTATAAAGTATGAATTCAAGAAGGAGATGAATGGAAGACAATGTTTAATTGTCCACTTGGTAGTTATTATTATAATGCGATGCCGTTTGGGTTGCAAGGGGCTCCAGCTGTATTTATGCAGCTGATAAATGAAGTGTTACATGACCATTTATATAATGGTGTTTTAGTTTATTTAGATGATATTTTGATTTATTTTAAGTCTGAACAGGAACACATTACATTAGTAAGGCGAGTGCTAAAAAAGTTATTAGACGCTCAACTTTATGTAAAGCTCTCAAAATGTGAGTTTCATATTCAACAACTGGATTATCTGGGTTACTGTATTTCTGAACGAGGTATTGAGATGGACCCCAAGAAAGTAGAAACTGTTAAAATAGCAAACCCCTAGCACTAGGAAACAGCTGCAAAGTTTCTTGGGGTTTGCCAACTTTTATTGACAATTCATTCCACAGTTTGCCGATATTACTTTACCTTTAAAAAGACTACCAAGGAAACTGCATGTCAGCCTTCAAGATTTTCTTCCTTTGCTTTGCATCTTTCAGCTGTCATAAGTAACGGGGGGGGAGGGGGGGAAAAGTATGGGAAGTGAGCTGGAGGTGTTGCAAACTACTATTGTAAAACTGAGGAGGGGGGGGAGTACATTCTTGCTTAGGTTTCTATTTCTTGCTTAGCTTTCTCTTCTCTGCGCAGCTGCAAACCTTTATCAAAGTATGCCAAGGTCAACGGACAGAAGCCTTATCACCACCTGAAGATGTCCACATGATGATATTCACAACTTTTAATTGGAAGAACCATTTGAACTATTGGGGGTGGGAACATTGCCATCACTTTGTATATGTGATTTACGTGCCTATTTTCTCAGATTCAGAATTCTCTTGTTGCTACCACTTCATTTCCAGTAAAAGATATCTTTTCTCTAACTAAAAGAGTCTAAGTATTTCTTTCTTGGATTTTGAATGGAGCACCAGCTGACATTATTCTGAATTTGACCCTATCAGCCCACCTGGAGAGATAATACAATTTCTTCCGAGGGGGTCTGAACATCATGTCAACTCCAGCCAGTGACCAAGAAGACCTGGGAGCCACTGGAGGGCAAGATTCGCTGCTGCTAGAGTAAGCAAGGGAAGCTGACTTGTTAGCAGAACTTAATCTTGGAGAGAAACCAGCTGTAAAACCCAAATGGTCCTTGGGAGTTGGCTGGAAGGATCCTGAGGAGGACCTCCCCCAGGAGTCACCACTGCCCATCAGCGTGGAAGAGAGGAGCCATGGCAAGAGAGGGAAAGGAAAGACTTTTTACTAAATCAAGCCAGACACCTCATAGATGAAGCCCTCGGAGAGCCTTACACTGAACAAAGGTATGAGGGAGAGGAGGGGGAGGCAGCCCCAGCCAGAAGAAGCAGAGCAGCCACCCCCATAAATCAACCTGGGCTAGCGCAACACGCAGCAGCAGCCCCGGGGGGCCCCAGCAGGAGGAGTAATTGCCAGAAGACATAGAACTCCAAAGTTGCCTCCGTTGGAAGTAAAATATGGGGGGGATCCCAAGGAGTTGGGATTTTTCCTGGCACAAGTTTGGAGCTATATGGAGGAATATGGAGGGGATTTTTCCTCAGAAGCAGCCAAAGTTAGATGTGTTACCAGGGCTCTGGAGGGAACAGCTGCAAAGTGGATGGTGACTTTGCATAATGATAATGCCCCCCAGCTGATGAATTATGATCTGTTCATGACTGCGCAGCGGGCCAGGTTTGAAGACCCACTGGCGGAATGTAAGGCCAGGATTAGGATGAAGACGATAAATCAGGGGCGGAGATCAGTGGCCGACTACACCCAGGAATTTAGAGAGCTGGTGTGTCATATTCTAGGCTGGTCCCAGGTAGCCCTGATAGAAGAATTTAAAGATGGGTTAAATGAAGATGTATACCAGAGCTGCATTGCCAGAGGAGAACCCAATGATTTGCAGATGTGGTACGTGCTGGCAGCAGAGGTGGAAATTGATCTAACCCGAAACAGATGCCGGGAGGGCTCTGGTTGGAGCAAGTCCTCCCCCCACATCCTAGAGAAGCCTTCAAACCCCAAAGGGGAGGGATGGTGGTGAGACTGAAGACCACTGCCTGTTTCCGATGTGGGAAGGAAGGTCACCGGCTGCAGACTGCTGGGTCAAGTTGGAACCAAAGGGGGTGCCAGGAGGAGGGAAAAGACCTGAAAAAACCCCAGTGAAGCCTCGCAAAATGGCACTTAAAGCAGAGGAGGTTGTAGAGATCGCCCCTCCAAAAGGAGAGGAGCTGGGAACTCCGACCTCCTCTGAAGAGAGTGAATTTGATTCGGAAGATGACTCACTGGTAAGTCCAAACAAGGGCCCTATGACCATTCCAGTGAAATTAAGGGTACCCACATCAGGGGCCAAAGGGAAAATGCTGGCCTTGCTAGACTCTGGGTGCACAAGGTGCGTATTCAGCATAGAAGTAGTAGAGAAAATGGGCTTAAGGCTAAAAACCTTAAAAATGCCCATTGCCTTTTGCCAATTGGATGGATCAGTAGCGGGGGGTGGCCCTGCACATTTCATAATGGAACCCATAGAAATGACAATGGGGAAGCATAGAGAGACTGTGTTTTATTGTGGCCCCTGGGATGGAACGGCCGCTAATACTGGGATTGCCCTGGCTTCAGAAATGGAACCCTCCCATCGATTGGAGGAGGGGGTCATTGCACATACGTACTGACCAGCGCCCAGAAGGGGAGGGGCGATCTCAACCAAAACTCAAGAATCCCACAGAGCTGGCCTCCACGGGTACCGAGAAACTGAAGGGGGAGGAGAAAATTCCAGAGGAATATTGGGACTTAAAGGAAGTATTCAGTGAGAAGGCCTCGGATGAACTTCCCCCTCATCGTTCAACAGATTGTAGTATTGAAATTTTACCCGGGGTGAAACTCCCGAAACCGAAGCTGTACTTGATGACACCCCAGGAACTAGAAGAGCTGTGGTCATTTATCGATAAGAATTTGGAACGTGGGTTCATCTAGCCCGCTAGGCCCTGGGTAGCAGCCCCAGTGTTGTTCCGTGAAAAGAAAGATGGCTCCCTTCGCTTATGTGTTGATTATAGAAACCTGAACACAATTTCTGTGGAAAACATGTACCCCCTCCCCCTGATGAAGGACATGTTGACCCATCTGGCTTAGGAGAAAATTTTTACAAAGCTTGACTTGAGAGAAGTGTACTAATGGGTCCGAATTAAGGAAGGGGATGGATGGAAAACCGCTTTCAACTGCTCGATGGGTTGTTTCCAATTCAACGTTCTTCCATTTGGCCTATTGGTATTCATGCAGATGATCAATCAGGTGTTACATGAACATTTATACAAGGGGTTTTTGGTTTACCTTGACGATATCCTTATCTACACAGAAACTCGGGATGAACATGTGAAACTAGTACGGTCAGATTTGGAAAAACTCCGAGCCGCTAAGCTGTATGGCAAATTGTCCAAGTGTGAGTTCCATCAGGAGAAAATTAACTATTTGGGTTATCGCATCTCACATGAGGACATAGAAATGGATCCAGGGAAGGTGCGTGCCGTGTTGGAATGCCCCCCCCCCCATGCACCAGAAAACAACTTCAGACTTTCTTGGGATTCACCAACTTTTACCGACAATTTATCCAGGCTTTTGCGAAGATAGCACTGCCTATCACAAACCTCCTAAAAACCAAAGGGGAGGCGAAACCAAAGCCTAGTAAGCCACTGGAGTGGTCCATGGAATGTCAAGCTGCCTTTGAAAAGCTGAAACGACTGTTTGCTGCTGAACCAGTGCTCAAGCACCTAGACATGGATACTCCTTTCATGATCCAAGCCGATGCGAGTGATGTAGCAGTTGGAGTGGTGTTACTGCAAACCAACGAGACAGGGATTTTACAACCATGTGCATATACCTCCCGTAAATTAACTGAAACCGAAAGGAGGTGGGCCGTCTGGGAAAAAGAAGCTTTTGCAGGTCGCTGGGCCCTGTTAACTTGGAGACATTTCTTAGAAGGAGCAAAACACCCATTTGAGGTGTGGACTCATAAGAATTTGGAGGCCTTGAAAATGCCTCGGAAGCTGTCCCCCAAATAAATTCGCTGGGCACAGTACTTTAAGCATTCTAATTTTTCGTTGAAGTACATTCCAGGGGGGAGGAATTTCATGGCGGATGCTCTATCTAGACTACCTCAATATAATAGTGCTCACCAGGAAGTGGAACACCCGAATGTCCCAGCCAAACAGTTGGCAGCTCCAGTAGTTACTAGAGCCCAAAAGAAGAAGAAGGAAGTGGATCTATTGAATGATTTGACCGCACAATTAAAAGAGGCCCTAAAACTTGATGACTGGTTCCTTGCTCACTCGAATAACTGTATGGTTAGAGATGGATTGGCCTGGGTGGGAGCCAAGTTATATGTGCCAGAGAAACTGAGGAGCCAAATATTACAACAAGCTCATGATTCTAAAGCGGCTGGTCATTTTGGATTCGTGAAAACCTTATACTTGCTTAAGCGGCAATTTTGGTGGCCCACCTTGAAGAAGGACATTGAAACGTATGTAGCTAGTTGTTCTATCTGTGCCTCAGCCAAATGGCCTCCTGGCAAGCCAGCAGGATTGTTACAAAATGTGGCTAGACCAATGGCCCCATGGAAGGAAATCTCTATGGATTTTATAGTGGAATTACCTGAAAGTGGGGGAAACACAGTTATTTGGGTAGTAACTGATTGGTTTTCCAAACAAGTACATTTCATACCTTGCTCGAAGATCCCATCTGCAAAAACATTGGCTAAGTACATTCCAGGGGGGAGGAATTTCATGGCGGATGCTCTATCTAGACTACCTCAATATAATAGTGCTCGCCCGGAAGTGGAACACCCGAATGTCCCAGCCAAACAGTTGGCAGCTCCAGTAGTTACTAGAGCCCAAAAGAAGAAGAAGGAAGTGGATCTATCGAATGATTTGACCGCACAATTAAAAGAGGCCCTAAAACTTGATGACTGGTTCCTTGCTCACTCGAATAACTGTATGGTTAGAGATGGATTGGCCTGGGAGGGAGCCAAGTTATATGTGCCAGAGAAATTATCTGAATGTTGACATATTTTGAGTCTAATTTAGCAGGCTGCAATTTATATTTTGAATCTTCTTTATCTGGTGTTTATAGACTTGCCTGCTTAGGGATAAGTAAATTCTATTTTTTTAGAGTTCTTCTAGACTACTAGCCTTTTTCCCTTATGAAATAGCTTTCGATGCTGTACACATCCATGTGAGTTGCCTGAAGAAAGATCTTCTTGATTATGTGGGAACAGTTTGATCCTGTTGGACATGAGGAAGTGGACAGGGTCCTTGATGCTCTTAGTGCAATCTCCTGTCAATTAGAGTCATGTCGCTCCTGCCTGGGGAAGGTCACCAAGACAGTGAATAGCAGGTGGGTCCATAAATTCATCACTGCAGGAGGGGACAGCCTGGAGGCCTTTAAAAGAGGCCCTACCCCTCCTTGACCTCTCAGCAGCCTTCAATAGCACTGATCATGGTGTCCATTTAAGCCAGCTTTGGGGTCTGGGTCTGGGCAGCATGGTCTTGCAATGGTTTGCCTCGATTCTCCAAGGCTGATCACAATCGGTATTAATAGAGAGAAATCCAGTCCATGGAAAACTAAATAGCATTGCACCTAGGTAAACTTCTTTTCGTGTCTTTGTTCCTTTCTGTAATGGCTAATCCCTGTCAATGTTAACAGGAGAGAGAAATTCAGTGGCATTCCTTTTGTCAAGTAAGGTGATGCAAGCCAAATGGGAAAGACTGGAGAGAAACTACTAGGTTGGGTCACTGGCTAAAATGAACAGAACTCACTCACTGCTGCCACCATTCTCTTCCCTTCTCAGTCCCGAGACAGGATGAGGCCTTGGTCAGTATAGGACAACTGCAGTATCCTGGACAGTAACCACAGATTGCCAGAGTTCTAAAATATATGAAAGACCTGCTTTCCCCTTGGTGAACATAACTGAGAGCTATAGAAACAGACCTGAAAAATGTCCAATGACTATTGGATATAGATGTATGGAGTGTTAGTAGAACCCTGGCTCCCCTACAACAATTGTCTTTAAATTCGGTAGGCCTCAATAGGAACCTATCGGGAGAAACTGCTACACAGCAGGAAAGAGTGCTCCAAGACACTGAAAACTAAATAGCATTGCACCTAGGTAACCTTCTTTTCGGGTCTTTGTTCCTTTCTGTAATGGCTAATCCCTGTCAATGTTAACAGGAGAGAGAAATCTCTACATGTCTCCTTAACATAGAATAACAGAGTTGGAAGGGACCTTAGAGGTCATCTAGTCCAACCCCCTGCTCAAACAGGAGAGTCTAGCTTCTACCTGGGATCGAACTCACAGCCTTCTGATTGTGAGGCGAGAGCTCTACGGCTAGGCCTTGTCACCATGGGATGAGATGCATTGTATTCTAATAATAGTTTTACATCACCATTGGGGTGCCTGGAGGCTTTGGGAGCATGGATCAGGGACAATACCCTTCAGCTGAACCCTGGCAAGACTAAAAGTGTCATGGTCCCATCGAAGCCTGGGTCCAAGGAGGATGAGACAAAGCTAAGGCCAATGGAGGAGGATGGTGCGGCCTCTCTTACCCCAGAGGAGTGGCTGGGGGAGCAGGATGAGGCAGTCCCAGGTCTTTGGTGCCTTGGAGGGGTGGCTGATGACTGAGAGAGAGGATGCAGGATGACCGAGTGAGGCAAGAGGAGATGGAAAAATTAGGCAGCAGAGCACAGGAGCAATGGAGCTCTTGTCCACCTGATCCTCAAGCACAGAAGGTGGAGTGGAGGCGGGGTCAGTCCAGGGTGAACCAACAGCTTGGGGTCACAGCACCCCACCCTCATCACAAAGCTCCCCTGGGAAATAAGATTTAAAGAGACACCAAAGGATACAAAGTTTACCTTTTTCCACCACACTTGCAGTTGTTGGCATCTTGCCACCTGATTTTACTCTGCTTAACCTTTCTTTACCTGGGTTCAATTTGTCTTGTTTTGCCTTTCCTTGCCATGGGCTCTGCTTTGTGTTGTGCTGCACCCCAGTGGCCCCTCTGTTTGATGATGATTCCCTGGAACCAAATTTCCTGAACTGTGCTTGGTCTCAGAACTGGCTGCTTCTTTGGACTCACAGCAGCCAGGAACTAATGGAGGCGTGTGTGTGTGTGTGTTTGGAGTGTTGGTCTTGGACTTCCAGTGAACTGTGGGAACTTTTGGAGAAAAAGTTAGAGCAATAAAAGGGAGTTAATCCTTCACTCCAGCTATGTTACTTTTGTGCACAGCCCTGGGGTCATCATAAATGGCTCAGAATCAGTGATGGGATTCAAAAAATTTTACTATGTGTTCTGTGGGTGTGGCATGACTTGGTGGGTGTGGCAGGGGAAGGATACTGTAAAATCTCCATTCCCACCCACTCCTGGGGGAAGGTTACCACCGGTTCTCCAAACTACTCAAAATTTCCGCTACCGGTTCTCCAGAACTAGTCAGAACCTGCTGAATACCATCTCTGCTCAGAATTCAAGATCTCAGATTTTGACTTCTTTAATTTTGGATTTAGCACTAGCAGAGACAGAATTGGTCCACAACTTGGTGGTCCTGGACTTTCAACTTTTGCTCAAAGGTGGCAGTGGCAGCTAGGAGAGTTTAGCTTACGTGCCAGTGGAGGCCTTTGCTGATCCAGCAATATTTGCATTCAACCATTGAACTTCTACTCAACTCACACCTGGACAGCTGCAACGCATTTTATATTCTTGAAGAGCATCCAGAAGCTACAAGTGGGTCAGTCTTTGGGGCCCATGTTACACCACTGTTCTGAGAGTTACATTGGCTGCTGGGGTGATTTTCAGATGCAATTGAAGGTGTTGGTAATCACCTTTAACGTGCCACATGGTAAGGGTACAGATTACGTGAGGAACCATCTCACCCCAATTGGATCGGTCCAACCTATCTGTGCCATCAGGGGAAGCATGTAGACCCAGTTTGTCAAGGAATTCTGGTTAATAGAATCCAGGAGAAGATTATTTTGCCATGCTCTCCATGGTGAGATCTTCTCATACCCCCTGACTATCTATATGGGCCAAAAGACCTGGTTCTGCCACTTGGCTTGGAGCACCAATGGGGGAGTTTCACACTGGAGGTGGTTGATGGACCAATAGTAGATCCCCATGCATATTCTGCTCCCTCCCTTCCCAGTTTTTGGTCATAAGTTGTATTTTTATTGTTATTAGAAATATGTTTTTATGTTTTTATTCCTTTTAATACTGTAAACAGTCCACAGTCACCTGATAGCAAGTGGCAAACAAAATTAATTAAAGAAAGAAAAAAATCATTTTAAAAAATCCTTGCTTTTTAAAAAATGTTTTGGATTAATTGAATTCTATTAGACCTCTGAGCAACATTCTTTTTTGTGGGACCATTGCTAGAGTGAGCATTTAAGATTATTAATATGGCTATAGCAAAAGGAAGTACTTCAAGCAGAGCAATAGATAGCTTTAGTTACCAGATAAATTCCCAAAACACCCTTGAACACATAATTTTCCAGTGTTTTTGAGTCCAAATCCTAGCTACTTGGATGGGAACTTTTTTGAAGCAGAGGATAGATGAGATTTTGGGACATGCAACATTGCAAAATTATGGCAACTGTTCTTTCTGACATCATCCAATATTTTGAAGATATGTCACTTTAATTTGCAAAGTGTTCCTCATTGAAAAGCAATAGGCAAGAATGGCAATAAGATTAAAAGAGAAAATAATAGGTATCAAATCTGGTTTTCATCTTTGCCAGAATTTTAAGAAATTTTAATAACTCCTTTTGGCAAATCAGCAAATTGATCAAATCCAAATAGGATGGAGAAATATCTTGGGCTGATGCCATAAAGTTTGCTGTTGAAAAAAAAAAGTGAATGAGATCCTGTAATTTCTGCCTCCAATGTTTAGTTTGTCATCAGCATTTCCACATAGCTGGTGCCATAAGCCACAGCTTCAAGCAGAGTAAACCTAGCCAGTGGTAGGGCAAGTAGGATAGTGGTGGTGGTGGTAGAATTTAAGGTGGCTGACAAAATAGCAGCAACTGTAGAAGCAGAGGGAGTCCCTTGGCTGTCTCTCAACTATACACCTCAACAGAAAAATTCTCAAAGGCTTTCTGCTGAACCCCATTTTGAAGATCAAAGCAAAATCATGTGGCTTTTTCAGTGGCTGTGTTGGTAGCAATCACAAAAATGTAAGAGATAGCTTTGGACAGGCTCATTTTAATGGTGATGATGCTGGATAACCCCTGAATAATGGGGAAAGCACCATGCAAGATCTGAGCAACTGTTTGATTTCTTACATGGACAAAATAAGAGACCACAAGACATAATAGAACTTACTTTGTTGAGGAGGCTATATACAGACTCTTGATGTTTTACCCCTCAATTCATGTTTTGCTATTTGCTTCATTCCTTCTCCAAACTCATCTCTGTTCTTCTCTATAATCTCTGAGTTTGCCTAGTTTTTCAGATCAGCCATGAGATGTTAGGAACCACCAACTTTTTAGGATTAGTCATTAAGCTAAAATTTTAGAAAGTTTATATTTGAGAACAAGGATTTGTTTGTATTTCTAAATATTATAGAAAACTGATTTGGTTTCATGATTTCCCTAATTTTAAATGTTTAAGAGATTGCAGGTTGTAGGATCTTTGAGGAATATTCTTCTTTGAGGAACAGCACTGTCAGACAGCCATTCAATTTAAGAGATGCAATTTATCCCAAACTCATGATATAGTTGATAGCAAAACAGGGAGTGGTAGCCATCTCCCCAATCATCTTGTTAATGTCAGATTGGTTACTCCAGTTTGTAAAATGACAAAGTAGTAAATCATATTAGCTGACATCAAACATTTTATGGTTGTGCAAGCATCTGCCTTCTTGTTCCATGTCAGAAGTGAGTTTAAACTCATTTATAAGCCACAACAGCTATTGTGTTACCGCCTTCTCTTATATGAACAATGCCGGATATCAAACATGAAACTGAACTCCTATGCAGCAGTGATAAAATCATTTGAGTACCATAGAGTGTTTGTGAGAATAATCCAATTCATGATGATCCTACTTTGGAAGCGAGCCAGTGTTTACTCATCAGATATATGCAGAATATTACTGGTGATTACACGGTTCACATGGGAAATAAAATACACACCTACTTTGGAGAGCCTTAGTAAGTGTGATTGTAAGTTTAGCTAAGTTTATGAATAAAAATTGATTATTTAAGAAATACAACTAGATCTCTCAGTACAATATATTCTCCCTGGTCATAACCTTTTGCTATGGACCATTCTTTAATGCTGCTAAATCCAACATTTTGGGTGCCAGGGACTGATTCCTTGGAGGGTAATTTTTCAGCAGATGAGGGAGACATGGTTTGTGCACTCCCTGGACCCTGCGCTTTTGTGGATGGGGCTTCGTTCGCATGGCTTGGTTCCTTGTGGGCCTTGCCCCAGTGCCAGTTCATGGCCTGGGGGATCAGGGACCCCTGCTTTAATGGTACTGTATATACAGCTAATCTCTAGACATCTTCTCTTCTATATGCTAATCATGACAATCCTGCTATGCACTGTAGGCATATTTATGCACACAAACACACACTTGGATCTTCAGTGAGGACATAGGAATTTCATTCAAACTAAAGAAGTGTAGCTAGATGATAGTCAAGAGAAGGAAAGTAATTAAGACTTATGGGGGTGGAACTATCGAGGGTCACATAGCAGACATAAGACTAGTTTCAAGTATCTTGGTATCCCACAGCCACATGGGAACCACAAAGAAGAGGCAAGGAAGATAGCAACATCAAAGTATCATGAAACATCCTGACAGATGCTGAAGAGCCAGTTCAATAGGAAGAACAAGATCCATGCCAACAGTATATATGCCCTGCCAGTCATCAGATACCATGGCAGCATAGCTGGCTGGCCTAACAAGGACATGAAAGCTGCTGATATGAAGACCTGGAAGCTCCTCACAGTGTAGGTTCTAGCCCATGTCCAACACCCAAGAAACTGTATACCAGATGGTAGGAGGGTGGTTGGGATATAACGAGTATCAAAGTCATTGTTATGGATGAAACCCAGATCACCCAGGAGTACATCAATAAGATGGCACCCAAAGTTGAACTTCTGAGAGAATGCCTGAGGCAGCAGAAGATGCTGGAGAAAGATCAAGTGAAGAAAGGACCATAGCAAACAAGGCCGTACATGGGATATACAACAGACAGCTGAGGTGGTAGACTGGTAAATCCTATAAATGGCTGAGAAGTGCTGGACTAAAAGATAACACTAATCATTGATCACAGCAGTACAAAAATAGGCACTAAGCACCAGATCCATAACAGTAGTGATCTATTATACTAGACAGGATCCTGAGAGAGAGACAGTCTAAGACATAGTATCAGGAACAGCATATACTGAGTGCAAGGTATGTCATAAGTCACTTTTTCAGTGCTTCGAAGAGTTATTAACTGAATGGTCATTAATTTGATTTGAGGACCATCTGTACAATACCATACTAGATCTCCGAAATGTGAAGACCTTTCAAAGACTAATGACTATAATTAAACAGTTATTCACTGGAGAAAGATTCTATCAGGATCCCTGTTTGTTTCTGTCAAAATATTGTGCAACAGTACCTGTTGGAGTAGCTGTCAGTTCATTTCCTTTTAAGGCTCCTTTTTATATCCCACACATGCTTCAGTAGATTTCTATAGATTAACTTGAGTAAGATACATGCTAATGTCATAACTATTTAATCAATTTAATTTGCCAGCATCAACTCATATTTTAAATTAGGTTAATCTTTAAGTGTCCCATATTGGAACATTGATAGGCATCTTCATATTTAATAAAATGCATTGTTTGCTACAACAGTGTTTAAATTCATGACTAATACATTCACAATTAATAAAATGTAAATGTTGCAAAAATGTTTGTAGAACAGAGGAAGGATTTGGAAAAGAGGCCACATTCAAGCATGTTACTTCTGCTGCTCCTTCCGATTCTTTATAGAATTCTGTAATCACAACATTGAATGAGTTTCTTTTAAATGTTCTAATGTATAAGAGGCTTTTCTTAAAAATACCAATGAGGACTCCTGTCCTGGACTTGCTAATCTTTAGCCTTGTGGCCTTGTGGAAAGCTCTCTTAGCAGATAACCTTTCTTGCCATTCAACAAACAAGACATTATTTCACCATCTTTATTAAATGCTGCAAGATCAGTAAAACTGCGATAATGGGATGAGATGGCACGCTGGATTGCTGTGAATGGCTGCTGCACAGGGAATGGAGAATGGAATCACCTCACTTCCTTTCTTCTTCCCATCAATGCTTGCAACAGGGAAAGGCACATAAATTTCTTTTAAAGGCACAGTTCATTTGAGCACACAAACCCTAGCAGTAGTAATGGAGAGAAATAGTCTTGTCTGTCAGAGCAGTGAGCTTTTTGGAGCCAGAATAGCCTCCGTCACTTCAGAGATTGTCCCAAATTTATTTAAAATGTTTAAACTAAGGCTGAGCACAGGAATATATAACATTATATGTATGTATGTAGGTAGGTAGATAGTTATTTCTCAAGTATAATTGAAGATTCCCATTTGCATCTGGATTTCTTAATATATCCTGTATTAAGAAAGTCTAATTTTCATATTAATTGAACCCTGACTAAGTGATCAGAAAATTGAGATATGTATATTTGTTCATGTGCATATAGCCAAGTCTTGCTACTATGTTAAGTATTTTATACCAGAAATCTGCTCTGGAACTTGGACATAAATTTAAATGTAGTCTTTTAGACATCCACTGCACATTGTCTTTGCCAGTTTAGCTTATTGTATCAGCAGATACAATAGACTCTAGAGTGTAGTTTACCTCTACTTTTCACTACTTATTCCCTTCATGTTATCGGGTTTCATTTAAAAACATATTTCAGTCATTATAAATGCTGAAATTCATATTATAAATATGAAATTCATATTGGGATTACAGAAATCCTGAATATAGAGACAAAAATATTCTATGCAATTATAGAATGATCGAGTAATTCAATACGATTATAGAATCATGACCTCAAGGTCAGACCCAGCGTGGACAAAGAGCCAGACTCCAATTCTCTCTAAGTTACATAATGAATGAGATCTGAAAAAGGCTGGGTTGATCTGAGCAAAGCTGGTTCCTCCCATGAGTCTGGGAAAGAACCACATTCAATAGATTAGCAAGCATATATACTTTATTTGGTTACACTACTAAGGAAACAAACTGACAAGGAAGGAAACAAATTATCTGTTGAGTAGCAAACAAACAAAGAAGTTACTAAAGTATCTTTATCACTTCCTTTCATTAGCGAACATAAACAATTCCAGCAAATTTTATTTAGAGAAACTACAGTGATTTCCAGAGAGGCCAGAGCAATTTTCTTTTAAATATTTGATGCTGCCTTAACAACCTCTATCACCATCTCTGCACACTCAGGGCACCTGTCTCCCAATTTACCCAATTCAACATATAAACTTTCATCAAGATTACTTATGTTAGCCTGATCAACAGTACTGTCTATCCCACCTCATTCTATTTTATCAAGATACTTATTATACTTATTATGTTTATTCCATAATCTCAAATTCCGATTTTCTGCAGATGAGTGCTAGAGGAGAACAAAAGAGCATGCATTTTCCATATAAATTGTTCTCAACTAATGATTATCCAGACTTCTGTAGCTCAAATCTGATAGCCTTATAGTCCAGCCAAAGATCAATCAAATAGATGATTATGTCATTCTATGAAAAGGGTTTAAATGTTATCAAAGTCAATTTCATGCAACTGGCATTAGGCAATTGAGGCATGCTTTAAATGTGTACAGCTTCCCTTTTCTGGTTTTCTATCACAGCAAGTAGGAATGATTTGTTGATTGCAACTGTTGGGTTGGGCACCATGAAGAAAGGAGGGATAACACTGGTAATGCTATGAAGATTGCTAAATAAAGCTGCAGTAATAGAGACCTTTCAATGTGTTCATCAAAAAGACATAATTATTTCCTTTACATTTCCCTTTATAAGAAAATTCAGCTCAAAATTAGATCTGAACTGCAACATCTGACACATAGATCTAAATTAATAATTATTAAGTGCTGCTGTATATATATTTAAGATATGTATTTACTGTTCAGTATTCTGTAGAAGATGAGTAACATTCAAGATATGCTGGGGAAGAATATAACTTTCAAAATATGCTTTTTTGAAGATTTAAACAAAATAGTGCTAAAATACATCTGGCAGGGGAAGAAAGTGAGAATAAAACTTAAATTGTTACAAGATGCAAGAATAAGAGGAGGATTTGCTTTGCCCAATTGGGAATTATACTACCAGGTGACGAGTTTGATGTGGGTAAAGGAGTGGATAACACTAAGGAATACTAGACTTTTGAATTTAGAAGGACATGACTTGCTGTTAGGGTGGCATGCCTTATTCTGGTATAAGGGAACTAAAACGCAGGGGTATTTTACAAGACATTATATTGGAGAAGCATTGTTTCTAAATTGGGAGAAAATAAAAAAGCAATATTATTTAAAAATTCCACTATGGTAATCTACTACTGAAGCTTTTTCCTATCCAAGAATATATAAAAAGGAACAAACAGTTAGATATGGTGAGATATTGAATGAAAAGGGTGAACTTAAATCTATGCAAGCGTTGGAAGAACAAGGTGTAAAAATAAATTGGTTTCCATATTTGCAAATACAATCTAGATTTGATAAATATGTTAAAACAGAAAGTATTTATAATAAGCTGACTGATTTAGATAAAATTTTGACAGGTACTGATGAAAAAGTAATTAAAAAACTTTATGGGCATTTGCTGGAATTTAAATTAGCAGAAGAGCAAGTAAAAGAAACAATGATTGCGAGGGGGGAAATTTTGGATATGGGATTGACCTAGATAAATGGCAAAAATTGTGGTCTCAAAATTATAAAATGACAATGTCAACTGCATATAAAGAAAATTTATATAAGATGTTTTACAGGTGGCACTTTCCTCTGACGAGAATCGCGAGGATGTTCAAGAATAAATCGGATAAATGTTGGAAATGTCATCAGATACCTGGTTCATATTACCATATGTGGTGGACATGCTCAGATGCAAAAAGATATTGGACTATATTCCACACATGGTTGGAAAAATGATAGAACAACACATAGACTTTAAACCTGAGATATTTTTATTGGGAATTATACTGGAAATATACCGTAAAGAATTGAAATATTTGATTATAAATGTTTTAACAGCGGCTAGAATTGTATTCGAGAAGAATTGGAAAAATGATAAAATACCTATGCAGGAGGAAATTATTAAGAAAATCATGGACTGTGCCAAAATGAGTAAATTGACATTTGAAATTAGAGAACAAGAAGATAAACAATTTTATATGATATGGGATTTATTTGATCAATGATTAGATAAAAAGACATGGTAAAGAAATAGATTAGGAAGCCTTACAATAAAAGTTAATAGATAGATATAGAATACAATATAAAGTATACAACCATTGGATGAATGTATAAGATCAAACCATAATGAAATTTAGAATATCTCGTATAAAATGATGGAAAAATAGTTTAGTAAATGAATGTTTAATAATTGATATTACATAAGCACAAGCTAGATTGATAAGGTGAGAATTTATATAACTTGTAAGTAATGGTAAAAAAAAAAAAGCACAAAAGATTGTAATCAACTGACACACTGTATGTATATAATTGAAAGAGGGTTTTATGTTTTAATGTTTTGTTTGTATGTTTGTTGTAAAAAATAAAAACTTTTAAAAAAATATATATGCTAGGGTGCAATAAACAGATATATTGGAGATGCTAAATGGCTAATCAAAAGAATCACTTGCAAAGGCAACATTCAGAAAAATATTTCTCTCATCAGCAGCTGTTGTAAAGTGGGATTGGTGCTGTATCAATTATTTTACTGCAAAAATTAGAAATTTTTTAATTTGATATGAGATATACTGCAGTATGTGGGATGGAAATCTATGAGGTTGATTCAGTATGCCTCATAAGCTCTGGTCAGCACCATTAACAGTTTGGGTGTTAGGAGTTGAAAATCTGCAACATTTGGAAAAGCCAAACTTATGCAGTGTGTATCAGCCTTGAGATGACTGCCATTCCAGCAGGGGGAGGAAGACCAAGAAGGGTCCAGAGGTCCAAGAGGCCATGCCGCACAAACCACACACTGCACCTCCAAAGGGCTGCGAGGCCATGCTGCACCAACATGAATGATCGCTACAGCACTGCCGTATCCAGACATTGTTACAGCGGCCACAGCAGCTGAGAGGCGAGCCAGACAGCGGCCACAGCAGCTGAGAGGCAGGATGGGTGCCTGCACACCAGGCGTGTGATTGGCATGCAGTGCTGTTGTCTGCATGAGGGTGGGGTGTGTGCAGGGCTGGCCAGGGCTGGGGCAAAGCTTAAATGGTGGCAGGGAGCATTGGGTGGGTAGCCCTGACTTTATTTCACTATTACACTTCATGGTGATGGTGAGTTCATGCCATAAAAGTCTGCAATGAAGATAAAGCCATTGTAAACCAGATTTGTCTTTAGTATCTCTTTCGTCAGTGGCTTAGTGGAACTTGACAGAAAGTCAGGGCTCAATTTTTACAGCATGGCAGAAGGAATGGAGGCTGGCTTGGAAGTGGCAGAGTTGGTGGAGCCTGGAGTTACCCCAGAAGCCTTGTTGGTACCATTAGAGGCCTCCTCCCAGGCCATGTCACCCAAGGAACGTCCAGTACCTGAACTCTGCAGCTGGCCAGGATGCTTTGGAGGCTGCTCAAGGTTCCAAGACTGGGGAACAGAAGAATGGTGGAGGGTTCCTCAGGGACCATTGGGTCTGGCACTTTTTCCCCTCCCCCTCCCACACTTACTCCATATGAGAGCCACTTTACCCAATGGTGGAAGTGGCTTATTGCAGGAGATGAAGGTGGGTTAAGTTACTCCACAGCGGCTGGTAGTCAAATGCTGGAAATGTTGCATGAAAGATTCGGAGAGGCCCGCTTCTGAGCCAGTGCCTTGGAGTGGCTGAGGAGGGGACAGAATGGCAGGCTAGCCTCCTCTTGAGCCCCTGCACCCAACAGCTACCCCTAGCCATTTTCGCTTGGCACCTGCAATATGGCAGGCAGAGGCAAGCAAGGAAGGTAGGGCAGAGGTCAACTTTGGGACACATGCCTGCTACCTGGTGCCCCAATGTAGAATGAGGGGATATGAGAGCTGAACCCCAACACCTGCCTGAGTGGCAACAGGGCAAGGGCAGGGCCCACTGGGACCTTGAGACCTTCTGGCCTTGTGAGCATCCTTTGATGGTAGCCCAGATAAGGTAGCTCTCTTTCTGGGCCAGGTTAACCATATGGAGTAGTATGTGCACCTTTATACATCCCAATGGGCTATGATGATGGTGGTGGCTGCAGTGATGGAGGGCAAGGCTGCCAACTGGATTGCTAATCTCTACAGCAAACATAGTACCCTGTTTCTCCAACAATACGGCCTCCCCCAATAGGAAGTCCCAGCATGTTTTATAGGCATGAAATGAAATTAAGCCCCTCCCCCCAAAAATAAGGCCTATATTAAAACTTGCTAAATGGGGGGGGAATGGTGGGGGGGCTTGCCATTAGGAAGTACTTTTGTTGCACACCTGGATATGGTGCTGCCTGCGTTGACCCCGATACAAAGTGCCCCACCAACGCCGAGGTCAAAATCCAAGCCGTCGCTGCCCGCCTGAAGATGCAAGGGGGGGCGGGGAATTAAGTCACCCCCGAAAAGATGGCCTAGCCATTTTTTCGGGGCTCAAAAAAAAATAAGACCCAGCCTTATTATATGAGAAACACGGTAGGGAATTGGGGAACAACAGTTTGTTTCTAGCAGCCCTGTGGGAGTGTTTTGAAGACAACACCAGGGCCCAGTGAGTGGAGGAGAAGTTGTTGGCAGCCCGGCAATGTGGCACACCTGTTGATGAATACATCTGGGAGTTCCAGAGGTTGGCTAGAAAGTTGTGGGGCTGGCTGGAAAAGTTGTTGGTACACCACTTTAAAACTGGCCTTGATTGCATGCTGTGGCAGATCTGTGTGTATTGGAGCCTACCTCCCCGCATACCAACTTGGTTCCAAGCAGCTACAGAATTGGAAGTGGAGTTACGGAAAGAGAAGCCGAGAGGGGAGTAGTCCATGTGAACCAGTAAAGCTCTGGACCGACCAGCCAGCTCCGCCCCTAGGGCCCAACCAAACCCAGTGACAATGCTACACTGTTCAGCCACTGATATGTTTCTGCTGTGGGAAACTGGATCACCAGATGGTGGAATGCCCCAAGATGGTCCCTAAGGGATCCATAAGCTCCTTGGGAATGTGGCAAGAAACAGTGAGGAAAATGACCAAGAAGACCCAGAAGAAGTTGCGGGGGGCTCAACAAATAAGCCTATGAAATCTGGTTGGGGATGCAGTTGACACGAGAGGCCGAGTGGACGAAGGGTCCGATACCAGCGGGAGTAATGATGATGGAGAGGCAGATCCTATGGAAAGTTGAGGGGAAAAATGAAACAACATTCAGGACTCCAGGAAGAGAGCCTAAGTTTCCAACAATTACTTAAAACTCAATTTGTGATTGGAGCTTGGGATGATGTTAAGAAGAAAGTCCAAAAGATGGAAAATTGGGGAGAAAAAAGAATATAATGGAAATTTTGTGAGAAGTGTTGTTGTCAGCAGTAGAGGTAATAATGGATAAGAAGTTTAATGAGCAAAGAGTCCAGAGGGGATCAGAAAGTGGAGGCAATAGAAATGAGAGAATGAGAAGGTGGAACCAGGGAGTGACAAGGGGAAGAGGACATGGTGGTATGGGCAGGGATAGAGGAAGGAGATGTTTTGGCTGGACATTTCAAGAAAGACTGCCCGATCCAAAGAAGGGAGACACAAGTGTATAATATGATGACAGAAGATAAAAGTCAGTACTAGGGGCCATCAGGGGTGATTCCTTTTTGAGTCCCATGGAGAGCCCTTGATAAATTTAGTAGTGGGATCTAAGGAAG
This sequence comes from Notechis scutatus, assembly GCF_049901735.1. NCBI lineage: Eukaryota > Metazoa > Chordata > Lepidosauria > Squamata > Elapidae > Notechis > Notechis scutatus. The sequence goes on along the minus strand of NC_142025.1, from coordinate 94,211,319 downwards.
AGGGTGTTTTTAATTGATACTGGGGCAGCGAGAACTTCAATATCTGTATTAACTGCATGAATGAAATTAAGTGGATATAGTATTAGAGTATCTGGAGTAAAAGGGGAAGGATTTGAAGCACCCACGTTAATGCCCCTCCAATTGGGAATAAAAGGACACAAATAAAAAGATAGAGGTAGAAATGTTATATATACAGAAGCAGGTGTTAATGTGCTGGGAAGAGATTCCCTAGCAGATCTACAATTGAGATTTGAATTTGGACCAGAAGGGATCCCAAAAAAGTAGTTAGGCAAAAACAGTATTCAATTTCTATAAAAGATTAGAAGGGGTGGCGTCCCAACCCTTACCTATCAATAAGCAAGAACTAAGGAAATTCCTAAGCTTGGTGAGATACTGCAGACTATGAATTGATAGGTATGCTATATGCAAAGCCAATTGAATCTGAAATTTGAAAAACTGAAACAAGCGTTAACCAAGGCTCCGGTATTAAATTTGCCAAATTTGGAAAAGCCATTTCATCTCTTTATAAACACAGAGAATGGAATTGTGCAAGGGGTGTTGGCTCAGGATTGGGTGGGACAAAGGAAGCCTGTGACATTCCTGTCAAAAATAATAGATCCAATGATAAGGGGATGGCCAGTAAAATATGAGGCAATTTTGATGCAGAAACAGATTTGGAAAACAAAAGAATTCTAACATTAGAAGGATATGACTTACAAATAGGGTGGCATGCCTTCTTGTGGAACCCAAGTAGTAAAAGCCATTAATACTTTCAGAGACATACTTTACGCAAATCTTTGATAAAAACCTGGTCTGATATTAGGAAAAACCATTACATAAAAGTTTCATTATGGTTGTCAACAACGGAGGCAATGTTCCACCCTAATACAATGGACATCAGTAAAAAAAACCTCAAATATCACCACATTTTAGACAAAGAAGGAAAGCTCAAGAGTTAGAAAACCAAAAAATAATGATTGATATGAGAAAGATTTAAAAGAATTTGGAACAGAAACAAAGAACATTAAATTTGATAAGATATTTTTGGGCCCAGATAAAAATATGATATCTAAATAACTATCTATTGGAATATGAATTAGCTGAGGAAATTGTGAAAGGACCAATGATAGCGTGGGCAAGAAATTTCGGCCATAATATAGACTTAGAAGACTGGGAAGAAATCTGGCAGAGAAATCTTATAATAACTAAATCTGTGTCTTATAAAGAGAACCTATATAAAATGATATATAGACGGCATCTACACCCTCCAGATTAGCAAAAATATATCCAACATCCAATCCAACTTGTTGGAAATACAAAGGGAATCATAGTACCTTCTTCCACCTCTGGTGGACATGCCTAGTAGTTAAATTTTTTTCGATTAGAATCAAAACTTGGTTAGAAGAAATCGTCCAGGGTGGATTGGAGTGGGAACCTAAATTGTATCTTTTGGGTATCATTAAGGAAGGTTATCCCTCCAAAGTAAAATATTTGGTTATCCACATTCTAACAACGGCACATATTTCACTGGTTCAATTCTGGAAATCACCTAATATACCACCAATACAATTTATTATTCAAAAAATCTGTGAATGTGCAGAAATGGAAAAACTCACATTAAAATTAAAAGGAAAGGAGGAGGAGGCAGAATTTTACTCAAACTGGAATAAGTGGTACGATTGGCTAGAACGTAAAAACAAAAACAAAAAGGGGAATCAAGGGGGAAAAACAAATTTATGAAACAGATTATGATACATACAACAACAGATAGGAATTGATAATGTCAGTTCTAGATTCCCTCGTTCTTTAATCAACCAATAGAAGGAATTCATCAGTAAAAATAAATAAGTATAATCCAACAATAAACATTAATAACAGAACATTATGTTTGATAGAATATAATTAACAGAGAATCTATAGGAAATAAGAAATAACTGCCACATAATATAATTTAGGAAATATTTAACTCACTGCCAAATGTATTAAAGGAAAATCTAATTAGTTTTAGCACAGAGAGTATTGTGATGTTTGTTTGTATGAATCTTTGTCTTTTGAGTTTGTATATTTGTATATTTTAATTTTTTTGTATTTAATAAAGTTTATTTTTTTTAAAAAAGAATACTTTATGCATAAAAATGGAAGGATACTTTGATTCCCACATTGAACAAATGGCTTCAAAAGTTGATGAGTTAGCAGAGATAGCTAAATTTACTGCTTTGATTAAAGAAAATGATACAATTTTGTTTCTACTTGGAAACTGTTTTTTTGGACTTTATGCTTGAGGTGGAAAAAAAATGAAACTTTGGTGGGAACCTAACAGCTATCTATGCGCCTTAGCATATAATCATGGTGACTGCATGACCACGGAAGTGTATTTAGACAACAGCGACTTCCTCAGCAGGACCATGTGAGATATCTGAGGAAAAGTTTTGCCTGGCTCACTGGGGACAGTTTGATCTGAGTGAAGTAGATGCTGCTGCCAATGTGCAATCACCTATAAATTAAACCCGTACCAGTCTTGGCTGTTGAAAGCCTCCAAAATAGTGACTCGCAGGTGGGTGACTATCCTCACCACATGACTGGATATTCCAGGGGTCATTTAAAGAGGAGCTGGTTCATCCTTCCTTAAAAAAAACATCATTTAATCCCACCTGCATAGACAATTTTCATCCAGTTTCTACCCCTTTTAGGAAGGTGATAAAAATACGGTTTCCTGGTAGTTTCAGAAGTCCTGGCTCAATCAGAAGCTGAAGAACCAAAGCTTTGCTCCCTTTTGCACATGACCCAAGTCTGGTGAAGGGAATGTGTTTTGCTTTGTTCTGAAGAATTCTGGGCTTCCTTTGAAGATTGACAACATGAATCCTATAAAATGTGTCTTGAGCAATGGAAACTCTGTCTGTCTGGCAGAGGGAAATGCGCAATAGGCTCCGCTTTGAGGCCAAAGCTCTGCTCCCCTTTTGCACAGGACCCAAGCATTGTTGAGTGAAGTGATATAAGCCAAATGGGAAAGACTAGGGAAAGGCTGCTGGATTGGGCCACTGGTTTAGGATGGTAATGAACTGAACGCTAATCAACTCAGCCACATAGCCAGCCGGCCAGCCAGCCAGCCTGGCTGTAACCAAGGCCTTTTTCACTGACCTAGGAGGACAAACCCTTTGAGATATCTTATCCCATCAAATCACATTGACATATTGCTCTGAAATCCTGAAATAAGAATGACTTAATAGATAGGTTATCAATCTATTTTTGCTTCAGAGAATTGTGGAAGGAGCGGTGGAGAGAGAGAGAAGTCCTCCACACCTTGCCCATGACACTCCGATTCTCTGCACTCTCTGTGTCTTGGGATCCATCAATAGGTGAAAACCAAAGCATTGCTCCCTTTTGTTCTGAAGAATTCTGGGCTTCCTCTGAAGACCGATAACATGAATCTATAAAATGCGTTTTGAGCAATGGAAACTCTGTCTGGCAAAGGGAGATGCGCGATAGGCTCCGCTTTGTGGCCAAAGCTCTGCTCCCTTTTTGCACAGGGCCCAAGCATTGTTGGGTGAAGTGATACAAGCCAAATGTGAAAAAGTGGGGAAAGCCTGCTGGATTGGGCCACTGGCTGAGTAAAGTAATGAACCGAATGCATCTTTCATTGTTGCTGCCGTCCTAAATCCCAAGACTGGATTCTGGGGCTAACTAAAACTGTGGCCAGGTTTTTTAAACTTGGTGTCTCTAAAAACTCCCCAGTTTGCTGTTTAGTCTTACAGAAAAAGGGAAACAATGAAAACCAAAAATTTGGTGCTTTCTTCAAACAGTACTCTCTCCACATGTCCTTAACATCTCTGTGAAGTTTCTGAGAGAGATCATTTGCCGCCATGGGATGAGGTGTCACTAATGATACGAACAGATATACATTTTCATGTAGAAGACTGAGTGTGACAGATTGTGACTGGTTGGGCTAATCAGCTCAGCCACATCGGGAGCCAGCCACATAGCCAGCCTGGCAGTAACCAAGCCTTTTTTCACTGACCTAGGAGGACAAACCCTTTGAGATATCTTATCCCATCGAACCACATTGACCAATTGCCCTGAAATCCTGAAGTAAGAAAGACTGAATAGATAGGTTATCAATTTATCTTTGTCTTCAGGGAGTTGTGGAAGTAGCAGTGGAGAGAGGGAGAAGTCCTCCACCCCTTGCCCACGACACTCTGATTCTCTGCACTCTCTATGGCTTGGGATCCATCAGTAGCTGGAAAACTAAAACTCTGCTCCCTTTTGCACATGACCCAAGTCTGAGGAAGAGAATGTGTTTTGCTTTGTTCTGAAGAATTTTGGCCTCCTCTGAAGATTGACAACATGAATCTGATAAAATGTGTCTTGAGCAATGGAAACTCTGTCTGTCTGGCAGAGGGAAATGCGCAATAGGCTCTGCTTTGAGGCCAAAGCTCTGCTCCCCTTTTGCACAGGGCCCAAGCATTGTTGAGTGAAGTGATATAAGCCAAATGGGAAAGACTGGGGAAAGGCTGCTGGATTGGGCCACTGTTTTAGGATGGTAATGAACTGAACGCACCTGTCGCTGTTGCTCCCGTCCTAAATCGCAAGACTGGATTCTGGGGCTAACTAAAACTGTGGCCAAGTTTTTTAAACTTGGTGTCTCTAAAAACTCCCAAGTTTGCTCTTTAGTCTTAAAGAAAAGGGGAAACAATGAAAATCAACAAATTTGGTGCTTTCTCCAAACAGTACTTTCTCCACATGTCCTTAACATCTGTGTGAAGCTTCTGGGTGAGATCATTTGCCACCATGGGATGAGTGCCACTAATGATACTAACAGGTATACATTTCCAGATGGAACCCTGGGCATGACAGATTGTGACCCTTGGGCTAAGCAGCTCAGCCACATAGCCAGCAAGCCTGCCAGCCAGCCAGCCAGCCTAGCCTGGCTGTAACCAAGGCCTTTTTCACTGACCTAGGAGGACAAACCCTTTGAGATATCTTATCCCATCGAACCACATTGACCTATTGCCCTGAAATCCTGAAATAAGAAAGACTGAACAGATAGGTTATCAATTTATTTTTGCTTTGGAGAGTTGTGGAAGGAGCAGTGGAGAGAGAGAGAAGTCTTCCACCCCTTGCCAATGACACTCTGAATCTCTGCACTCTCTATGGCTTGGGATCCATCAGTAGCTGGAAAACCAAAACTCTGCTCCCTTTTGCACATGACCCAAGTCTGAGGAAGAGAATGTGTTTTGCTTTGTTCTGAAGAATTCTGGGCTTCCTCTGAAGATTGACAACATGAATTCTATGAAATGCGTTCTGAGCAATGGAAACTGTCTGTCTGGCAGAGGGAGATGCGCGATTGCCTCTGCTTTGAGGCCAAAGCTCTGCTCTTCTTTTGCACAGGGCCCAAGCACTGGTGGGTGAAGTGATACAAGACAAATGGGAAAGGCTGGCGAAAGGCTGCTGGATTGGGCCACTGTTTTAGGACAGTAATGAACTGAATGCATCTGTCGCTGTTGTTCCCATCCACAATCCCAAGACTGAATTCTGGGGCTAACTAAAACTGTGACAAGTTTTTAAACTTGGTGTCTCTAAAAACTCCCAAGTTTGCTCTTGAGTCTTACTAAAAAAAGTTTGCTTAGAGGGAAAACAATGAAAACTCAAAAATTTGGTGCTTTCTTCAAACAGTACTTTCTCCACTGTCTCCTCAACATCTGTGTGAAGCTGCTGGGTGGGATCCTTTGCCACCATAGGATGAGGTGTCACTAATGATACTAAGAGGTATACATTTCCACGTGGAAGACTTGGCATGACATATTGTGACTGGTTGGGCTAATCAACTCAGCCACATAGCCAGCCAGCCAGCCAGCCAGACAGACAGACAGCCAGACAGCCAGACAGCCTGGCTGTAACCAAGGCCTTTTTCACTGACCTAGAAGGAAAACCCTTTGAGATATCTTATCCCATCAAACCACATTGACCATTTGCTCTGAAATCCTGAAGTAAGAAAGACTAAATAGATAGGTTATCAATATATCTTTGTTTCAGGGAGTTGTGGAAGGAGAGATAGAGAGAGAGAGAAGTCCTCCACCCCTTGCCCATGACACTCTGATTCTCTGCACTCTCTATGGCTTGGGCTCAATAAGAAGCTGAAAAACCAAAGCTCTGCTCCCTTTTGCACATGACTCAAATCTGGCAAAGGGAATGTGTTTTGCTTTGTTCTGAAGAATTCTGGGCTTCCTCTGAAGACTGATAACATGAATCCTATAAAATGAGTCTTGAGCAATGGAAACTTTGCATGTCTGAGAGAGAGAGATTCAAGGTTAGCTCCGCTTTGGGGACAAATCTCTGGTACCCTTATTCACAGGGCCCAAGCGTTGTTGGGTGAAGTAATACAAGCCATATGGGAAAGAGTGGGGAAAGGCTGCTGGATTGGAACACTGGCTGAGTAAAGTAATGAACCGAATGCATCTGTCACTGCCGCTCCCGTCCTAAATCCCACGACTGGATTCTGTGGCTAAGTGAAACTGTGGCCAGGTTTTTTGAACTTGGTGTATATAAAAACTCTCAGGTTTGCTGTTTAGTCTTACAGGAATGGGGAAACTGTGAAAACCAACAAATTTGGCGCTTTCTTCAAACAGTACTCTCTCCACATGTCCTTAACATCTGTGTGAAGCTTCTGGGTAAGATCATTTGCCGCCATGGGATGAGGTGTCACTAATGATACTAACAGGTATACATTTCCACGTGAAAGATGGAGCGTGACATATTGTGACTAGTTTGGCTTATCAGCTCAGCCACATAGCCAGCAAGCCTGCCAGCCAGCCTGCCAGCCTAGCCTGGCTGTAACCAAGGCCTTTTTCACTGACCTAGGAGGACAAACCCTTTGAGATATCTTATCCCATCGAACCACATTGACCAATTGCCCTGAAATCCTGAAGTAAGAAAGACTGAATAGATAGGTTATCAATTTATCTTTGTTTTCGGGGAGTTGTGGAAGTAGCAGTGGAGACAGAGAGAAGTCCTCCACCCCTTGCCCACGACACTCTGATTCTCTGCACTCTCTATGGCTTGGGATCCATCAGTAGCTGGAAAACCAAAACTCTGCTCCCTTTTGCACATGACCCAAGTCTGAGGAAGAGAATGTGTTTTGCTTTGTTCTGAAGAATTCTGGGCTTCCTCTGAAGATTGACAACATGAATCCTATAAAATGTGTCTTGAGCAATGGAAACTCTGTCTGTCTGGCAGAGGGAAATGCGCAATAGGCTCCGCTTTGAGGCCAAAGCTCTGCTCCCCTTTTGCACAGGGCCCAAGCATTGTTGAGTGAAGTGATATAAGCCAAATGGGAAAGACTGGGGAAAGGCTGCTGGATTGGGCCACTGTTTTAGGATGGTAATGAACTGAACGCACCTGTCGCTGTTGTTCCCATCCACAATCCCAAGACTGAATTCTGGGGCTAACTAAAACTGTGGCCAAGTTTTTTAAACTTGGTGACTCTAAAAACTCCCAAGTTTGCTCTTTAGTCTTACAGAAAAGGGGAAACAATGAAAACCAAAACATTTGGTGCTTTCTTCAAACAGTACTTTCTCCACTTTTCCTTAACATCTGTGTGAAGCTTCTGGTTGGGATCCTTTGCCACCATGGGATGAGATGTCACTAATGATACTAAGAGGTATACATTTCCACGTGGAAGACTTGGCATGACATATTGTGACTGGTTGGGCTAATCAACTCAGCCACATAGCCAGCCGGCCAGCCAGCCAGCCTGGCTGTAACCAAGGCCTTTTTCACTGACCTAGGAGGACAAACCCTTTGAGATATCTTATCCCATAGAACCACATTGACATATTGCTCTGAAATCCTGAAATAAGAATGACTTAATAGATAGGTTATCAATCTATTTTTGCTTCAGAGAATTGTGGAAGGAGCGGTGGAGAGAGAGAGAAGTCCTCCACACCTTGCCCATGACACTCCGATTCTCTGCACTCTCTGTGTCTTAGGATCCAATAATAGGTGAAAACCAAAGCATTGCTCCCTTTTGTTCTGAAGAATTCTGGGCTTCCTCTGAAGACCGATAACATGAATCTATAAAATGCGTTTTGAGCAATGGAAACTCTGTCTGGCAAAGGGAGATGCGCGATTGGCTCTGCTTTGTGGCCAAAGCTCTGCTCCCCTTTTGCACAAGGCCCAAGAATTGTTGGGTGAAGTGATACAAGCCAAATGTGAAAAAGTGGGGAAAGGCTGCTGGATTGGGCCACTGGCTGAGTACAGCAATGAACCAAATTCATCTGTCACTGCTGCTCCCATCCTAAATCGCAAGAATAAATTCTGGGGCTAACTAAAACTGTGACAAGTTTTTTGAACTTGGTGTATATAAAAACTCCCAAGTTTGCTCTTGACTTTACTAAAAATTCCCAAGTTTGCTTATGAGGGGGAAAACAACAAAACTCAATAAATTTGGTAATTGGTTCAAACAGTACTCTCTATGTCTCCTCAACATCTGTGTGAAGCTGCTGGGTGAGATCATCTGCCACCATGGGATGAGGTGTCACTAATGATACTAACAGGTATACATTTCCACGTGGAAGACTTGGCATGACAGATTGTGACTGGTTGGTCTAATCAGCTCAGCCACATAGCCAGCAAGCCAGCCAGCCAGCCAGACAGACAGCCTGGCTGTAACCAAGGCCTTTTTCACTGACCTAGAAGGAAAACTCTTTGAGATATCTTATCCCATCAAATCACATTGACCATTTGCTCTGAAATCCTGAAGTAAGAAAGACTAAATAGATAGGTTATCAATATATCTTTGTTTTGGGGAGTTGTGGAAGGAGAGAGAGAGAGAGAGAGAAGTCCTCCACCCCTTGCCCATGACACTCCAATTCTCTGTACTTTCTATGGCTTGGGCTCAATAAGAAGCTGAAAAACCAAAGCTCTGCTCCCTTTTGCACATGAGCCATGTCTGGCGAAGGGAATGTGTTTTGCTTTGTTCTGAAGAATTCTGGGCTTCCTCTGAAGACTGATAACATGAATCCTATAAAATGAGTCTTGAGCAATGGAAACTTTGCCTGTCTGAGAGAGAGAGATTCAAAGTTAGCTCTGCATTGGGGACATATCTCTGGTACCCTTATTCACAGGGCCCAAGCATTGTTGGGTGAAGTAATACAAGCCATATGGGAAAGAGTGGGGAAAGGCTGCTGGATTGGACCACTGGCTGAGTAAAATAATGAACTGAACACACCTGTCGCTGTTGTTCCCATCCACAATCCCAAGATTGAATTCTGGGGCTAACTAAAACTGTGGCCAGGTTTTTTAATCTTGGTGTCTCTAAAAACTCCCAAGTTAGCTGTTTAGTCTTACAGAAAAGGGGAAACAATGAAAACCAAAAAATTTGGTGCTTTCTTCAAACTGTACTCTCTCCACATGTCCTTAACATTTGTGTGAAGCTTCTGGGTGAGATCATTTGCCACCATGGGATGAGGTGACATTGTATATTAATGATACTCAGGTATACATTTCTATGTGTAAGACGGTGCATGACATATTGTGACTTGTTTGGCTAATCATCTCAGCCACATAGCCAGCAAACCAGGCCGCCTGCAGCTTATGTCTTTTTCACTGATAAAAAGTAAATTTGTGGAGAAAGCTAAACATTCTTCAGAGCAAACCATTCCATTCACCCCACAAGACTTGGCTGGCTGGTTGGCTGACTCCTGGCAATGTGGCTGATGTGGTGTAGGGTAAATGGAACCTGTTGATGTTTAACTGTGAAGAGGAACCAATGTTAGACAGAGAGTAGTGAGGGACATATTTTGAGGTGACACAGTATAAAGGAACCGGAAGGGAGGAGTTAAGAAAAATAAAGCAGTTTGTGTGCAGAGAACTCACGTGTTAGGAGTATTATTACAAAATACGACATGGTGTCAGAAGTTCTGTAACATGGTAACTGAACAACGAGGTCTACCCAAAGGAGAAAAATGAGCGGCAGTGGGGATGAGCAGAATGAGGAAGGAGTTCGCAGAATGTCAGAATCTGGATAAAGCTATTAATATGGCAAGACAATCAGAGGAGATTAAAAAACAGCAAACCACATTGAGAAGTGATGCTAGTGCTGTAAACCTAAAGGATGTGAACTCTTTGGACAGACTGTTTAAAGGCAGGCATCAGAAAGAAAAACAAAAATTCAGCAGATCAAAGAATGATGGAGCAAAGCCTCAAACACTAAACCAAAACACTGAAGGCCCCCAGTGTCACAAATGCGGTGGCATGCTTCACCCTAGACAGGAATGTCCTGCTAAGGATGCTAAATGCCATACATGTGGGAAAAAGGGTCACTATCAATGTGTATGTTTTGCAAGCAAGGCTGTGCATGGCATTGAGGAAAAGGAGAGAAGCTTCTTTCTTGGCTATGTGACATCACATGCTGATCCATGGACTGTGGAAATCAGAATGATGAATAAAGACATCATGTTCAAGTTGGATACCGGAGCAGATGTCACTATTGTTTCACAGAAGAATTTCACCAACATTTTTCACAACACACAGGTGCCGGTGCTGCAAAAAGCAGAGAGAACTCTACTGGGTCCAGGGAGAATTCCACTGGAAGTGATGGGGTTTGCCAAACTACAGCTAAAGAAAGGAGCAGAACAAATTACAGAGAAGGTGTATATAGTCAAAAACCTAAGTATGCCTTTGCTGGGACTGCCAGCTATTGTAGCTCTTGGTCTGTTGGTTCGTGTGGACGCTGTTGACATGGAAAACTGAAGTCAAGCTACCCTAAGTTATGCAGCAGCCTAGGGGAGGTTCGACAACCTTATTGTATTAAGCTCAACCCCGATGCTGTGCCTTTCTCTTTGAAAACCCCAAGGAGGATTCCCCTACCATTGATGGGGAAAGTCAAAGATGAGCTTCAACGCATGGAAAACTTGGGAGTAATCACTCGTGTGGAAAAGCCTACAAACTGGTGTGCAGGCGTGGTAATGGTGCCCAAGAAGGACAGCAAAAATGTGCGTTTGTGTGTGGACCTGACTGGCTTGAACAAATATGTGTGTCGTGAAAAATAATTTTACCATCAGTAGAACAGAGTCTTGGAACACTGGCTGGTGCTAAAATGTTCAGTAAATTAGACGCCAACATGGGGTTTTGGCAGATACCCCTCACCGAGGATTCAGCAAAGTATACCACATTCATTACACCCTTCAGGTGGTTCCACTTTAACCGTCTTCCATTTGGCATTGCCTCAGCACCCGAACATTTCCAATGTATGATGGCGGAAGTTACACAGAGGCTAGTTTGCCACATTGATGATCTACTGGTGTGGGAACGGGACCAAGAAGAGCACATGACAATCAACTCCATGCAGTGCTAAAAAAACTGGAAAAGGCAGGAATCACTCTGAATGTGGATAAGTGTGAACTCTCCAGGAGTGAGGTGGTCTTTTTGGGTCACATCATCTCTGATTCAGGGATACGACCTGACCCAAGGAAAACAGAGGCTATCAGAGCTATTAAGGAGCCCTCTAGTGTGAATGAACTGAGGAGTTTTCTTGGCATGGTAAACCAGCTGGGGAAGTTCATCCCTCAGTTGGCAGAAAAAGACAAGCCACTTCGTGATCTCCTTTCTAAGAAAAACTGTTGGGTTTGGGATGTGGAACAGGTCAGGGCATTTAAGACATTGAAAGATGCTTTGTCTTCCTCTCTGGTGCTGGCCATGTATGATCCAAACAAAGTGATGAAAGTGTCAGCGGATACATTGTCATATGGCTTGGGCGCCATTCTTCTTCAAGAGTGGGGAAATAAATGGAAGCCTGTGGCTTACACGTTGCGTTCACTCACTCCAACTGAACAACGCTATGCACAGGTGGAAAAAGAGGGCCTGGCTCTAACCTGGGCATGTGAAAGATTTTGGGATTTCCTCCTAAGAAAAGCATTTCTGCCTGGAGACTGACCACAAATCACTTGTCAGTTTGTTTGGAGACCAAGCACTAGATCTTCTACCCTTGAGAATTCAGCGATTCAGGATGAGGCTCATGTGTTACTCTTTACTACATTGTGCATGTGCCCGGAAAGTCACTTTGGACAGCAGACACATTGTCACGTTTGCCTATGGACTCTCACATGTCCAAAGCAGAACTGGAGCTGATGGAAAGCACTAACATATATGTGGACTGTGTAGTAGACACCTTGCCTGTTAGCCACACATATATGGAAATCATAAAAGAGCAGTTGCAAGCTGATACTATTTGCTCTTGAGTCATGAAATTGTGTGCAGATGGGTGGCCAGTACATGCAAAACAGGAACTTGCACTGAGAGGATACTGGCCAGAACGAGCTACACTCACTGTACAAGATGGATTACTACTGAAAGACACTAGGCTTGTGATCCCATCCACTCTGAGGAATGAGGTGTTGGAGAGGCTGCATGAAGGACACCAAGGGGTGGTGAAATGCAAAGAACATGCTCATCAGTCTGTGTGGTGGCCAGGACTCAGTCAGCAGGTCAGTGAAATGGGGCTCAAATGCAGGACATGTATTCAAGAGCGTCAGAATCTTAAAGAGCCACTCATGACATCTGAGTGCCCTGAAAGACCATGGCAAAAGTTAGGGACTGACATGTTTGTACTTGGAAGGAAAACATACTTAGTTGTGATAGACTATTTCTCCAGATCTGTCGAGATTGCACTTCTATTGAACACTAAGCCAACTGATGTCATTGTCCATCTGAAGTCAATCTTTGCCCGGCATGGGATTCCAGAGGAGTTGATGTCAGAAAATGGACCACAGTTTTCTGGCCAAGATTTCTCTCATTTTGCATCCACATATGGATTCAAACACGTTACCAGCAATCCAAAGTTTTCACAAAGTAACGGAGAAGCTGAACGTGCAGTTCAGACAGTGAAAAGTCTCTTGAAAAAGGCTAGTGACCCTTATCTGGCCCTGCTTGCCTACAGAGCTACCCCTCTCCAGAGTGGGTCCGGCTCAGCTGCTTATGGGGCAATGTCTTCGTACCACTGTGCTGACTCTTCCCTCTCAGCTAGACCCAGCATTGCCATATGTTGACCATTTTGTTCATAAAGAGAGAGAGAAGAGGAAATTGAATACTGAATACTACAACAGGAGACATCGTGCAAAACCTCTTAGTGATTTGGTACCAGAGAGCATGTATGGGTCACTGATACAAAAGAATCTGGGACTGTGCTGCAGAATCACATGAGTCCAAGGTCATATCTGGTGGATGTACCCAAAGGTGTGGTGAGACGCAATCATCAGCACTTGATACCCTTACACACACATGCAAGTGAAGGAGGAGCGGTGGAGCAGCAGGAATCGCCAGAGACAAACTGTGAACAAGTTTCTACATCACCTGGGAAAATACTTAAAAACTTTCCTAATGTGACAGCTACCCCAAGGACAAGGTCTGGGAGAGCTATAGTTAAACCAGAGAGACTGAATCTGTGAACTGAGAAAGTGAAAAAGAGTTAATGTTGATGTGTAGTTCAGTAAGAAATCTGAGGTGCAGAATAGTTTAAACACAGTTAGGTGTATTGGATTAGTAATAGTTATATGATAACATTTTCTTCCCTACAGGATTTAGATAGGAACAGACCTCCAACAAAAGTGGCAGAATAATCCTCTAAGGTTTGGTGAGACAAAGGTAGTCTACCCTTTGTTCTCAAGAAAAGAGAGATGTGGTGTAAGGTAAATGAAACCTGTTGATGTTTAACTGTGAAGAGGAACCAATGTTAGACAGAATAGTGAGGGACATATTTTGAGGTGACACAGTATGAAGGAACCGGAAGGGAGGAGTTAAGAAAAATAAAGCAGTTTGTGTGCAGAGAACTCACGTGTTAGGAGTATTATTACAAAATACGACAGCTGAAATGATAGCCAGCCAGCCTTCAGCCTAAGCCTTTTCCACTGACATAAAGCAAATTTGTGGAGAAAGCTCAACATTCTTCAGAATAAAGGAAACCACATTCCATTCACCCCTCAAGGCTTGGCTCGTTGGTTGGCTGACTGGCTGGCAATGTGGCTGCTTTGAGGACTGCTTTAGTTTTGATTTGTTTATACCAAAAAAAGATTGACAGCATGAATAATAAAAACTGCATCTTGTGCAACCCATTTGCATAATACAAGTATTTAGGGCCAAAGCTCCATCCCCCTTTTGCACAGGGCCCAAGCATTGTTGGGTGAAGTGATACAAGCCAAATGGGAAAGACTGGGGAAAGGCTGCTGGGTTGGGCCACTGGCTTAGGATGGTAATTAACTGAACACATCTGTTGCTGCCCCTCCCATCCTCAATCCTAAGACTGGAGTCTGGGGCTAACTAATGCATTTTATAAGGAACTATCTTTGAAGAGCATTCAGAAGCTGTAAGTGGGGTAGTCTTTGCAGTCCATGTTACATAGACTTGAATATAAAGAGATAATTGAGAAAAACCAAAGCAATTGAGCAATGGTATGTAAGGAAAGTAGGTTACCCTTGAAGAATAGCATTTTTGTCAAAGGCTGTATTTTCTGCTGCTTAAAAAAGAATTATTCAGCAAGTCATCCAATGTAACATGTAAATATGTGATTAGCAGTGCTAATTGAGTAGTGATGGGAAGCTGTGTCTTGTAGAAGAAAAGAAATGGAAGATAGGTTTGATGGAATGCAGGCTCTCCCACCATCACAATCAGTATCTAATTTACATTTTACTGTATATCCACCCAAGAAACAGAATATCAAATGTTGCCACCACTAAAGGACAAAGAATTGTCAGCTTTTGATAAGAAAGACATTGATGTGTCCTAAGAGCTTTGAGCCTGCTCAGACTTTGTTTTGCTCTACATGTTAAGGAAATGTTGATATTTTTTCTGCTTTGTGACTGAATAAATACTATAATATCAGTTTCTCTTAAGGCTCCAGACTCTGCAGCCCCTGGTGAGAAAGGCTGATGATAAGCAAAATGTATGGTTGGTCTAGGGTGTGATGAGGTATATGTTTGACATGAATTTTAACGTAAAGAATTTGCATCACCCAAACCTATATGCTACGAGTGAACAAATTAAAGCCCCAGCAACACCTGTCCCCTTAAGTCTTCAATGTAGTTCTCAGAACCTCATCAAATTTAAAGAGAAAGAAAAAAACAGCAATGGAGAACAACCAGATTCAAATGAATTGCAATCAAATCAAAACTAGCTTTTACTTAATATTTTCCCACATTTTGTAGAGAAACATATGGTGTGTGCCCCTCAAAGACCAAATATGGCTGCTTGATTTGAAAAACTTGTGTTCTCTTGCTACTTCTACTGTATATGAAAGCACACTTACATTTGTATATCTTCAGTTTTCAGAATTTTGCTAAGATATATTAAAGGAAAAAAGTTTAAATATAATTGTTTGCAAAAAAATGTCAGTGAATATAAAAATAACCCAAGCAAGGTTACAGTTGAGGAAATGAACTGAGCAAAACACTGAAATTTTTTTCATCCATTATACAGGTTGCAGAAAAGATGGTTACCAAATTTATCAGCCTTTCCCCCCTTAATATACAAAAACCTCATATTTAGCTTCCTTTCACAATTCATTTAACCAAGCAGAATAATCTGGGTCTATTTATATATATGTGTATTTGTTGGTTCATTTGTTCAAGCTCTTGATAACTTAGCCTCTATATTGTAAAAAGTATCTTTGCAAAACAGCTTGAACACTACAGAAGTAAGCTACAACATAGCTCATGAATGTAGCAGAGACATTAAAAGGGGAGCTAGCCTGTATCAAATGTGAGATTCAAAGTCAAAACCAAGAGTACAAATATACTCCTTGCTATCAAGAAACAGTTTGGTCAGGACCAAACCAGTGGCTTGAGAAAGGGAAGCACCCTGCATATGTAGAAATGTTGAAAGGAATAAAATGCTAATTATTTTAAGAAATGAAAACTGGTATTTCCAGGTTAGTAAAGTTTTGCTGTTCTAATAAAATGCCTGATTTTATCTCTTATCAAAAGGACTATCATACAGCAAGGAGGAAAGAGTGGAAGGATTCTTTAAAATGAGTAGAGTTTTCTTTTAAACTACACCAATTTGGTGGACAACAAAACTACTAACTGCCCCAGCTCTTTCAAAACACACACTCACATAATGCTACTAGCTCCACTCTTCCCAATGCTACTCCTACACCTAGTGAGTACTGTTAGAGAAAATCACCCCTTTCATCCCCCCCTTTTTTCTTTTATGCTGTTTTACTTCCCTCCACTCCTTTTCCCTTCTTTCCCACAATAACCTCGTCTGTTTCACAGCACAGCTTTTATAGCCTACCTTGTCAGCTGAAGGGGAGGGCTTAACTAGCAGAAAGCAGCACAGGTGCTGACAACTTTCTAGTTAGCCTGCTCTCTCTCAGAGTTACATCATGAAAAATCTGTTGAGACAGAGAGGCTATAAAATCAAATAGCTATGTGCTAAGTAATGGATTAAGTCTAGAATAATAATCAGGATTGAACAAAGGAGGAAGAACTTGAACAATTGTTCTATTGCTTTTGATTCCTGGTTTACTTCAGATTTTTGCTGAATCACAACTGCAAATGTTGTGCAGCAAATATAATCTATGCAATTCTTTGATATTTTACTAACAGGTAGCATCCAGCATATTAGAGCTGATCATGATCCAGCAAATGTACTGGACCTCTGTACATTACAATAAGCTGTAATGACATCATTACATTAAGCCATAATGTAACAAATTATGTTGTGTGAACATAGCCACCTATTAACTCAGATTGGGATTTATTGTGTTATTTGAAGCCAGCCTTTGTTTCACTTTAAAAATTTGATTTTGATAAAAAGTAGTTTTATCCCTAATTAGGGAGAAGGATATTAACTTTTTTAGCCAATATTATTTAAAGCAAAAACAAAAATAAAGGCCAAAGATGAATTTTATGCTACAAAGGCAGTAATAATGAGATTATACTCTGGAATTATTCAAAAATAGAATAGAATAGAATAGAATAGAATAGAATAGAATAGAATAGAATAGAATAGAATAGAATAGAATACCTTTGTCGTTGCATTCAAAATACAATGAAATTTGAAAGCCACTCTAGCACAGTGCCCCAAACACCACATCACAATCACACTACAGAGTATTTAAAAATTAAAGTAATTAAAGTAATAATAGTAATAATTAAAAACTTGGTCTAAAACCTATTTAAAACATATATTAAGTTAGTTTAAAAATGCCATTTTATACATAGGACTAAATCACAAATGTACTGTTTGATTCAAGACAATTATTGCCTTGGAAAAGAAACTGTTTCTCAGTCTATTAGTCCTCATTTTAAGACACCTATAACGTCTCCCTGATGGTAACAATTTGAAATATGAATGTCCAGGATGAGAATGGTCTGTGGAGATTTTTAGTGCTCTAGAGAGTCTGGTCTTCGCAATCTTTTCCAAAGAAGGAAGAGAGCAACCAATGATTTTTTGTGCTGTGTTTATAACTCTCTGGAGCATCATCTTATCCACTACAGAGCATCCAGCATACCACACAGTTACACAGTATGCCAAAATGCTCTCGATGGTAGAACGGTAAAAAGTAACCAGCAACTTCTCACCCACACCACTCTTTTTCAGCAGCCTCAGAAAATGCAGGTGCTGTTGGGCCTTCTTTGCAGTGGCCATAGTGTGGACCGATCAAGTAAGTTTGTCAGAAATATGAGTTCCTAGAAATTTAAAACTATGAATCATAAAACTATAAAATTACTAAGTGACAGAAACTAATATGCCCACTAAAATGGATTGTTGTTAAAATGCCAGTCTGGGACACCTATTTCAAATTCCCACTCAACCATGGGGTTCACAAAGTGACCTCATGCTATTCATAATTCATCACTTCTCAGTTCAATCACAAGGCTGTTATGGGATTATGGTTATGGAAAAATTTGAAATTGTCTTTGCTTAGCATTTCTAAAAGTCTGAAATGCACCAAAGCTAAGTATGGAATTTAAAAAGCATTTTTACTCATTTTCATTTAAATTCAGTCCTGAGAACCTCATTGAGTTAAATAGAACTTGTTCTCGAGGTAACAGATTATCAGAGTTAGAAGGGACCTTGTAGGTCATCTAGTCCATCCCTCTGCCCAAGCAGGAAACCCTATACCATTTCTGACAAATGGCAGTCCAATCTCTTCTTGAAAGTCTCAAGTGATGGCGCTCCCACAACTTCTGAGGGCAAGCTGTTCCATTGGTTGATTGTTCTCACCCTCAGAAAGTTTCTCCTTATTTCCAGGTTAAATCTCTCCTTGTTCAGTTTCCATCCATTATTTCTTGTCTGGCCTAGAGGCGCTTTAGAAAATAGCTTGACCCCTTCCTCCCTGTGGCAGCCCCTCAATTATTGGAAGTGGTCTTACTAAGGCTTTGTAGAGTGGTATTAGTACCTCACTTGATCTCGATTGTATCTGGAACTTTCAGATCATTTATCACTGTTCCTTATTCTAGCATACATCCCCTCAGAAGGAAAACTAAGCCTGAAATCAAACTCATCAAGATCTGGCCAGAGGGAGCACTTGATCAGCTGCAGGATTGTTTCTCAAATACTAATTGGAATTTATTTGAACAAGAGGATTTGGAGAAATATACAAAAACTGTACTGTTTTACATCTTGACCTGTGTGGATATGGTTCCTGTGATTAAGCGCATCCGGGTTTTTCCAAACCAGAAGCCCTGGAAGGACAAGGATGTGCAATTACTTCTCAGGACACATGATATGGCATTCAGGTCTGAGGACAGGGTTTGGTATAACAAGGCAAGAGTAGAACTGAGGCGGGGCATCAAGGAGGCAAAAAAGGACTATAAAGGGAAGATTGAGGACTACTTCACAAATAGTGATCCATGGCGAGCTTGACAGGGAATTATACACATCACTAATTACAGGGGCAGCAACTCCATATCGATCAATAAGGACACATCACTGGCAGAAGAATTGAATTGCTTCTTTGCCCGATTTGAACTGAATAGGTCTTTGAACACACTGCCTCTACAAACCACCGGTACTCAGCTGTTCATAGTACAAGCATATGATGTGAAGCAGGTGCTTAGAGCAGTGAATGTGAAGAAGGCTGCTGGCCATGATGGGGTACCTGGGAAGGTACTCAAAGCATGTGCTGACCAGCACTCAGATGTGTTTACAAATATTTTTAACCTTTCTCGCACATATGCCATTATTCCATCTTGTCTCAAAACTTCCATTATTATTCCAGTTCCCAAAAAGCCCTCTCCTGATACTTTAAATGATTGTAGACCAGTAGCTCTCCCACCCATAATCATGAAGTGTTTTGAGAGATTGGTCTTAAAACATATACAGGATTGGCTCCCATCAAACCTTGATCCATACCAGTTTTCTTATCAGAATAACAGATCCACAGAGGATGCTATGGCCATGGCTCTCCACATTGCACTGAAACATCTGGAGCATAGTGGGAGCTATGTAAGGATGCTTTTAGTTGATTACAGCTCAGCTTTTAATACCATCATTCCGGATACACTGATTAAGAAGTTGCTGGAAATGGGCCTCTCCTTTCACATCTGCTGTTGGATAAGGGACTTTCTTACTAACAGACCCCAAACTGTTAGGATTGGCAGCTATTTTTCCTCCACTCTTGCTCTCAGTACTGGCTCTCCACAGGGCTGTGTGCTGAGCCCCCTTTTGTATTCACTCTACACCAACAACTGCACTCCCTCTTGACCCACTAACTCTATAATAAATTTTGCAGATGACACCACATTGGTGGGACTCATATCAGGAGGAGATGAGACAGCCTATAGGTCAGAGGTTCTCAGACTGGTCTTGTGGTGCAAGAGTCATAACCCCACCCTGAACATCAAAAAGACCAAAGAATTGATTATAGACTTCAGAAGATGCAAAGCAGAGCCTCTCCCACTATATATCAATGGAGATTGTGTGGAAAGAGTTCATAGTTTAAAATTTCTAGGAACTCATATTTCTGACAACCTTATTTTGGTCCACACTATGGCCACTGCAAAGAAGGCCCAACAGCGCCTGCTGAAAAAGAGTGGTCTGGATGAGAAGTTGCTGGTTACTTTTTACCGTTCTACCACCAAGAGCATTTTGGCATATTGTGTAACGGTGTGGTATGCTAGATGCTCTGTAGTGGATAAGAAGATGCTCCAGAGAGTTATAAACACAGCACAAAAAAATCATCGGTTGCTCTCTTTCTTCTTTGGAAGAGATTGCGAAGACCAGAGTCCTCTCTAGAGCACTAAAAATCTCCACAGCTGTTTTCATCCTGGTCATTCATATTTTGAACTGTAACCATCAGGGAGACGTTATAGGTGTCTTAAAATGAGGACTAATAGACTGAGAAACAGTTTCTTTTTCAAGGCAATAATTGTCTTGAATCAAACAGTGTATTTGTGATTTAGTCCTATGTATATATAGTGGCATTTTTAAACTATTTAACTTACTAAATGTTTTAGATAGGTTTTAGATAGGTTTTAGACTAGATTTATTTTTATTTTTATTATTATTATTATTATTATTATTATTATTATTATTATTATTATTATTATTATTATTATTATTATTATTATTATTATTATTATTATTATTATTATTATTATTATTATTATATGCTCTGTAGTGTGATTGTGATGTGGTATTTGGGGCACTGTGGTGGAGTAGCATTCATATTTCATTGTATTCATGGAATGTAATGACAATAAAAGTATTCTCTATTCTTCTCTATTCCCTATTGGTAGTTCGAGTTCACTCTGTTTGTTCCCCAGACTTTGTGAATTTGTAAATAGGCACTTGAGATCTTTATGTCTGATGCTGTGTTTACTGTCTACATAATCTGTGTTGGGCCTGACTGCCTGACTGTAAATGAGTTTAGAACTGCAATAATGGAGGTATGCAGCTAGATTTCCGCCTCTTGTGTTACCTGCTTTTTATGTTCTCAACATCTCATAGAAAATCAGCTAATAAATTTCTGCACAAAGATGTTACCTAGTTGCATAATGAAACATCTACAAACAAACCACTAAGCTCAGAGACCACGAGGGGCTCCACAGTTTATATAGCATCACCCAATGCATTTTGGTAGCTTCAATGCTGTTTTACCAATGCAATCAAATACTGAAATTAAAACAAAGGAGACCAGTCAGCCATGGAAAGAATTTCACATCTTTGATCTGTGGCATCTTCACCTGAACTAGATGATGCAGCAGCTTGACAGCTAAACACGTTTTCAGTACAGCAGTGAAATCCAGTATTTATTTAAGTATTTCCACAAAATCAAGATAATGTTCAACAATCACATGGATAAAGGAGAAAAGATGCTACCTATTCAATATGAAGGAGAAAATCAGCTTTTCAACAATAAACCTCTGATACAACTAAAGGCATCTTAGATTCAAACTTGAAGGGGAAAAGTGAGGGAAGAATAACTTCCTTTCCTTTTTTTCCTTCCAATTCTGGGTTTTATTTTTATTTTATTTTCCTGCTTCGTATAAGAAATGGGAGAGAAGTGACTGAAACCTGCTAAGGACTAGCATTTCATGTTGGGGAGAGGGGACATGGTTAAAAACAAGTAGTCCTTGATTATGACCACAGTTGGAATCAGAATTTCCACTGATAAGCAAGGCAATTGTTAAGTAAGCCACCACTGATTTTATGACCTTTTTTGCCATGATGGTTGTTAAGCAAATTACTGTAGTTGTTAAGTGAATCATGAGTTCTTCAATTGAATCTTGCTTGCCTTGTTGAGTTTGCTTATCAGAAGCAGGATGGGAAGGTTGCAAATGGCGATTACATGCTCTGGGATGCTGTCACTATCATAAATACAGGCCAGTTGCCAAGCGGTTGAATTTTGATCATGTGACCATGGGGATGCTCTGAGGGCTGGTCATAAGTAGTTTATCAATGCCATTGTAACTTCAAATGGTCATAAACTGATGGTTGTAAGTTGAAGTTAAATCTAGTGGACCTAAAACTCTCACAAGAAACTTTCATTCTGTCCTCTCTAAATTTCTCATAGCCTGGCTGTTTTTGAGAGCTGACACTGGATCCTTTCACCTGGAGCAAAAAAAACTAGTGGTTGGATCTATTTTGAAGATAAATCTCTTGGTTCATGGTAAAAGCCTGGAGGCCTCTATCTGGGGGAGAGGATAACAACCTTAATTGTCTGCTCATTACAACATTCTTTTTATTGCCAACAGATTTAATTTTCAATGAGGTGGTAAATCTAAATCTGCAGTTACCTATCAACTTGCTTGTAATCTAAATTGTAATTCACTGCAGTTGTTAAGTGAATCTGGCTTCCACATTGAGTTTGCTTGTTCAGAAGCTTGCTTGAAAAAGGGGATCCCATGATCTTGGGACACTGCAAAGATCATAGTACATGCCAGTTGCCAAGCGTCCAAATTTTAATCACATAACTATGGGGAGGCTGCAACAGTTGTTAAGTGTGAAAAATGATTGTATGGTACTTTTTTTCCCAGTACCGTTGTAACATCAGACAGTCACTAAACAAATGCTGGTAAATCAAGGGCTACCTGTATAGAATACAGGATAATTGCAGGCAAGCTCATTTCCCCTGAAATGCTTTATATGTATACAGAAAACCTTTTTGTAGCACGAGTGTACATCTTCAATTGTTCCAAGGGTCATATTAGGATGTGTGAGGCATCTTAAAGTCTGTAGTTCAAAAGCAAGAGGATCCAGGGCATGGGGGAGGATGGGGGAGTGATTTAATCATCTTCTAATTCTTAAGCCTAGACTTTAGAGGAAGAAGCACTACTCCAGCTTTCTCTTTAATGCGATTATGCCCTAAGTTAAGTCAATATATATACATATATGTCTCATCTGTTGCGGGTGTGGGAGCATAGTGGCATTTCATTTTGCAATTAAGCTTATCTTCCTAATGTTAATAACATGCACCTCTATCTGCAAAATCTTTCCTTTACTCCTCCCTAATTGAGGACTCCTTTATCTTCATAATCACAATTGGTCTTTGCTTTCCTGTTCTGATTCAAGTGCATTAATTTTCCCTTTCTTACTGCTGCCCTTTTTGAAAAGTGTTTGCAAAAGAAACCACAGAATCCTAGTCTAAACAGAAAGAGACCTTTTATTGGGCAGGCATTTTTCAAGTTAAAGTCCTTCCCCAAGTCATACTTTTCCCTCCTCAGGTCAGAGCTAATGATGGGGAAAGGAAAAGCCATTTCAGACACTTATAAGCAAATTTTCCTCAGCAAGATAGGCTTATGAGAAACAATAGATCACTCATATTTAATCTGCAGCATCAATTTTTCCCTAGTTACTTAACTTTTCTGAAGCAACTTGATGAACAATCATTGCTAGACTTCAGCTTCGATACAAACTGTGGAAGATCCTGCCCTGGAAAAAGCCTGAAGTTTTTAACAACCCTGTAGTGTCCCTCTGTTATGATTCTAAGAACTTATCTTAGAGTAATACAAGTAATGTCTCATTCTTGTTTTATCATCTATTAAGTAGTTTAGAAATGTAATGTTAAATGCTAAAACAACAATCTGCTTATATGTGTTCAATGTTACATTATGATTAGAATTATAATGTACAAATACATTGCAGAACAATTAATAATCAGTGGAAAAAAGTTTCAGGCATGTGGACAATCAGCAGAAAAAAGAGATTGTATGTAGAATTTTTAATACAAGGATAAGTATATATGTTAAAAGCTATTTTGGATTATTCTGAAAAGGGAAATAAATTTCTGCATTGATTATGATAGACCAGTGATGGCAAACCTTTTTGGCACCAAGTGCCTAAACTGGAATGCGTATGCATGTGTGTGCATTTGCATGTGCCGGAGTATTGGAAAACAAAAGACCAGGTGGCTGGTGCGCGCATGCCTGTTTTTTGGGCATTGTGGCTGTTTTTGGGCCATTTTCAAGCAGTTTTTGGGCCCTTTTCCTGCTGGTTTTCAGGCCATTTTCAAGCCATTTTTTGGGCTTAAAATGGCCCAGAAAGGCCTGGAAAAGGCCCCCAAAACACCTGTTTTTTGGCTGTTTTCCGGTGCTCTGGTACCCATGAAAACCAGCTGACTGTTGCACATGTGTGTGTCAGAAACCAGAAGAGCAGCTGGCGATGGCATGTGTCCCCACTGTGAGGGCTCTGTGTACCACCTCTGGCACGCATGCCACAGATTCGCCATCAGGGTGATACAGTCTAGGAAGAGACTGTGAAAAATTTCATATGAAACAACAACAATGTATTACAGTATAAACTTTTGTGGCTTCTAATGCATTGAAGCTTCTCTTACAATGGCATTAAGGCTGTTATTTTTTGTCATAATAGGTGAGGATATCTATCCCTCTGGGCTCTCTTTGTTCAGCTGCCTCCCAAATAAGAAATTTTGATACACTGCTCATTTAGGACTTTGGAATATTAAAATAAGGCCAAACTATTCACCCTCATCTCTTCAAGTTATCATCCTCTCCCACTTTCTGTACAAAGGTTAGGGTTTCCAACTGTATTAGAACAAATAACTATTAGGTCAGTCTGCAAGAATAGCAAATTTTGTATTTTGTCAAGCTTCAGCCTTAATTCAACAGATTCTGCTTTCCTATGGAAACAGGCAGTGATATTCCATCTTGATTTCATCCTGATTTGATAGCAATTCTTTGAATGTTTGTATTCAAGAAGCTGATGCTTATTTAAATAAAACTTGGTAATTTCATCAGCCTCTCTGGCTGGTTCTCCAGTGTATGAAGAAACGCAGGGAAGCCAAAATGCAACACTTCGCATAAAGTTATCAGTATGGATCACAACATCTTGCAAAAGAGTCTCTTGGCAGGACCATCAATGGAATCCTGAAGGAGGCAGAGAAAATGAAAACAAACATTGCATCTCTCCCTGTACTCCAGAGGTGGTATTCAGCATGTTCTGACCAATTATGGAGAACTGGTAGTGGAAATTTTGAGTAGTTCGGAGAATCGGCAAATACCACCTCTGACTGGCCCCGCCCCACCTATTCTCTGCCTCCCAAGTCCCAGCTGATCAGCTGGGTCTTCTTTTGTTGCCCTGCACAGGCGAACGGAGCTGGAAAGCAGGTTAGTGGGGTGGGGAGGGAATGGGATTTTGCCATAACTTTCCCCCAGGAGTGGGGAGGGAATGGAGATTTTACAGTATCCTTCCCCTGCCACGCCCACCAAGCCACACCATGCTCACCAAGCAACAGAACCTGTAGGAAAAAAAATTGAATCCCAACATTGCTGCACACTACTGTATTTCGAGTGGGAACTGCACCTTCTGTATCTTCTCTTAAAATTTGGATTAATTTGTGTGATGCATCCAGTATTGCATAGATTTCTTATGCCTATCATGGAGTTAGGTAATGGCATAAACATGTCAGTCTGAAATCTGAACACAGATATAAACAACAACTCTTCTCACAGGCACTTTGCAAAATAGCTTGCCCACACTAATGAATGCTGTTCCATTCATTTCTTGTCAAAAGTATTACCATGTACCACAGTGAATAAGCTGTTATAAAGCAATCCATTAATAAAAAAATGTGTTAATCTGTTTCATAAGTAAATATAATTGATGTTAGAAAGACAGATATGTCAACAGAGCTAAGTCAATCCCTAGATCAGGGAGGGGAAGCCACTGCGTTTGGCTTTATTTTTAAAAGGCTTTTACACTAATTAGTTCAAATCCTTAACTGACTGGCTGGGAAGAATTGAGAGGAGAGAAGGAAAAGTTAGGGGAGGGAAGGAAGGAAGGAAGGAAGGAAGGAAGGAAGGAAGGAAGGAAGGAAGGAAGGAAGGAAGGAGGGAGGGAGGGAGGGAAGGAAGGAAGGAAGGAAGGAAGGTGCTTGTGTCTCTCTATAACTAAGTAGTTGTTCTTTTACATCTGATGAATGACATCCATATCCATCCCTAACCAGATTTATAGTATTCCACAGCAGACGAACCCTTGTAATTGCTTCACTATTTTAATAATTTAGTTAATCTGTATGATAAATCAAGTGGTGCTTTTTATGTGAGTAGGGCAGAAGAACAAGTAGAACCAAGTGAAACTCCATAGATGTAAATGCTGAGTTATTTAGTGCACTCATTAGCCTATGTTAAAATCCAATTGTTAGAAAAAAAATTTTTTTTTCCCTGTGTATATTGGTAGCGGGAACAGGAATATAAAAGTGGTTTGAAAATCTATATGGCATATCATGTTTCCATCTTTCTAAATTTGCCCCTTTTGTGGTTTCTAAAAAAATAAAGGAAATCTCCTCCCCTGACATTTGGAAGTCCAAATGTGATCTCCCAGGATCAGTTACAGTGTAATACCAAAGGTTGTCTGATTTTATATACTCTTGGATACCATGAAAAACTGCACACCGTTTTTGAGGAAAAGCAAAGTGTGAACTATTTTAAATGAGCATTCAATCCAAAAGCATAGAGCAGGGTCATCCACAGGAGTAAAAAATAATCAAGATAATATGTATGACCCTATGAACAAAGTCTTTCTTTGCATAATACAACACACTTTAGAAAGGTTTATGGTTTTGATCCCATGGTTATGGCTTCTCTCTTGCCTATTTCAACCTGATAATCCCAGCATTTACTGACCATGACAGGTCCTAATAATATGTCTTTTTTGTTTGATAAATATCAAATATCTTTAAAAACCCTACCAATATTCAAATATATTGAGCCAAGGTGCATATTTTTTTTTCAGTCTGAGAGATGCATTGGAAATTTGATTAGTGAGCTGGAAACCAAAACTAAGTTTTACTTGATTTCATTGAGATTTAACTTTAATATAAATTCATTTCTCATGACTATTTCTATGTGCTGAATAACTGCCCTGTTTCATCACATTAAGTTATAAACTTTTAAACAATGCTGTGAATTATGCCCAAGCTTTTAGTAGTGCAATCCATAGCACATGCATCCATGGTTCACATAATATTTTGGCATTAACATTCAAAAAGAGGGATTTCTTTAATCTGTCTAGTAAATTAAGCCAAAGCTTTCTTTTCAGTTTTCACACTCTCTTCTCTAATCATCCTTATTTTATAACAACTACACTTTCCAGTAAGTGTAAGGGAATACCAGATAATAAAAGGTATGATCATGAAATGGATGCTAACATGTTCTTTCATTGTAACCACTTTCAAATGAAAAACTAAGTTATGAACTTCAAGATATCTCATGAAGTAAAAACATAAAGGAGTCCCTGTGGATTTTACTCTGCCAGTCATTGCTAAGTATAGGGGGCAATGTTCATTTCTGCTTCAAGGTCATTCAGCCAGTACAGTTTGAAAATAGTAACATGGTCATGTGGCCAGCATTGACATCATGGGGCACTGTTACTTTCCCACTGAAATGGTATCTATTTATCTAATTACATCTGCATGCTTTCACACTGCTAGGTAAGCAGGAGCTAGGGCAAGGATGGAAGCTCATCCTTTTGCATAATGCACAGATCTCAAACCTGAGCTGCTGGCTTCCCATCCAACAAGCCCAGCATCTTAACTACTGAACCACTGCATTGCCCCTATCTTATGAAGTAGTCGTGCATAATCCTAAATCAGCTTTATAAGTGATAGCAAGTAGACCTTTTGTGTGTAACACACCATACCTGATTTTATGTTTAACAATGGGAAAATATTTACATTAGATATTACACTTTGGACTTAATTATACAATGGGAAACTCTTTCATGTTGATAATGTGCATTGTGTCAGTTTCACCCTTACAACATAAACCAGACTAAGAAACCAATGCCACGATTATGGACTATTTTTATTGTAGCAGTTGTAATAAGAGAATATTGAAGTTTGAATGTGCTTTCCGTATCTTCATGAGAATTAAGGGGAAAAAATATACATTTTCTTGAGTTATTTTCTTGGGCTAGGCTCAAGCCCAACTCATCTAACCATTCTCTTACTAATGCCTCTTTCTCTTGTCCTTTAAGGACATTCCTAGGCCCTCTACAGTCAGTTACTTCAAGAAATTAATCAGCCCCAAATATGTGGGAATTTTGCAATTCATTATGTTGAGACAAAGCTTCTGCCAGAGCTGCATGAAGGTTCAGAGGACATATCAAAAAATAAGGAGTAAGCATTTAATCTTGCTCTTCTAAGATAAGTTAAAATCTAGAGAAAACATTAAAATGTAGGGAGGTAACCCTTCTCTCAGATCCCACCCCCAAGTCTGTCCTAGAAACCTACCACCATTATTCATCCTCTTCAATCAGCTTAATAACCTGAGGCACAAACTCTTCTTTGAGCATCATGATAACGCCACCTGGGTGGAGACTTGCCAAGCCTTCACCAGTCATAGTTTTGAGTAGGCTTCCTCTTAGGCAAGAATGCCTTCCAACTGAGATTCAGAACTCTGTTCCTGCTACACCCATGGTCACCTATATTAATCAGCATCATCACAAAACAAATCAAGATAGAAAGTGAAGCATTATTTTTCCATACATTTTGAAGAATTTCTTTATGTTTATAAGAATTCCCCAAGATAAACAACTACAACCAGATGATACAAAAGTAGAAAGACTCACAGTAAACCATCGGAAGTTAAAGAACAAAGCAGAACAACAACCAGCAAATATAAATGATAATATCTATTCATCCCAATAGCTATTAATTTAGGATCCATTAATCCCAAATGTGAATTTGAAAGATTTGAAAAAGGGGTCAAAAAGACCATCTGTGTTAAAACTGAACAGTCTTCCCTCAACAATGGGGGAAGGATAAGACCCAATCCTTTCAGCAATTCCAAGAAGATTCCATACTCACTTGCACTCTGTTTCAGGTGACCCTGGGGCGCAGATAAAGTGGCCTCAATGGCTCTCATAAAAGAGTGGTAACAACCAGATGACTGCAAAGAAATATGTTCCTTCAGGAACCTTTTCCCATATGTGGTGGTCCTGTACAAAAGCCCAAAATTATTGGAAGAAAATCAAAATTTGGCTGGAAGAAATGACAAAAGAGCAGATCGAATACAAACCAGAGTCCTTCTTGTTAGGGATCTTTGACAAACAAATATCAAAAAAAGCGAAATACATAACAATACACATTTTAACAGCGGCCAGATTAGCCTTCGCCCAATGTTGGAAGCAGCCTCAGGTTCCATCAGAGGAAACGATCATTCAAAAAATCTCAAGTTGTGCAGAAATGGACAAACTAACTTTGGCACTAAAAAACAAAGACACCTCAATATAGTACAATAGCTGGAACTGCTGGTACAAATGGATTGACCCAGGATAGATTTTACACTATAAGGCAAAAGAGGACAGGATAAACCTATAGTAGTGATATACAGATATATGTAAAGTTTAGGTGTGTGTATATGGCATAAATTAAGGGTTAGGGAAAAAAAGAGATCTTACAAACTGTTGAAGATGAGAATGTTTTTAATTGCTTTCTATTTCCTTCTCTTTCTTTTTTTTCTTTTCTTTCACTTGTGTATGTGTTGTTGGTTTGTTTTAATTGTAAAATTAATAAAATTTATTTATAAAAAAAAAAGAAATATGTTCCTTCCATTCCCCACCCCATCCTCTCAGAACTAAACCTTCCACCCTCAGACCCTACCATCCAGTCAGAACTGATGAAGCTTCTTGCATGAAAGTGAAAAGTTTTCCTCAAGGAAAAAAAACATAGACCAGCTGCTTTTTTGGGGGAAAAAACACATTTGAGAAAACCACGACCTGGATGACTGAGAATCTCCATTGACATTTAACTTTTGGAAGGCTATCCAGAAGAGATTGATCATTTGACAGATCCCTCTAGCTTTATGCGGAAGTCAGGAGGGTCATGGATGAAGACCACAGATGGCCAGAAACCTACGAGATTGTTCTAAATTGTACTTAAACGATTTTTTGGTTATACTATACTTCCATGTTGAAAGCACCAAAGAACTGCCATGAAGAAAGGATCAGCCAGTGACATCACTGTTGCCTGGTGGATGCTCAGTTGGGGGTGGGGAGTCCTTTCATCTCCCTATTAATGAGCCCATTAAACTGGTACCTATTTATCTACATTATTACCCATTATTCCCGCCAGTGGCTGAACCAGTGAGTGGAGCCTGACATCAGACTCCACTTTGCATCTGGCATTACTCACGTAAATGTATCATCACACATATTTAACACATGAAATAAATGGCTACCATGGGACAAAGTTGACTCCCCCTAAAAAGAATGTAAGGTAGGATATAAAGGATTCATTTATCAAGAGACTTATGAAATTGATCATCAGTGTCTCTTTCATTACACAAGGACGTTTCTTATGAAATACTTTTAGCTTTTTTTACAAAATTACTTTTAGCCTACCCCTCCCCCCCTTGGGCAAGTTGAAATATTACAAATAAAATACTGGGCTAGTTACCATTTTAAAATGTTCTAACCAGAAGACCAAATTGTGGCTAGAGGTGCAACATATTCATTTCCTTTAAAAAAAAGTAATCAAGTGGAAATGGAAATGGAAACTTTCCAAGTTTCCAATCTCCTTTCCAAGTTCTCGCTTATATACCAGTTATACAGAATCACTGATCACAGATAAATTATAAAGGTTTGGTTGGGAAGTTTGAATGAACAAATGAAGGTAGGGACAAGTAATTCAACAATGCCACCCCCTTCTCCATAAATCTTTTATACATATATGAGACTAAATCTGCTTTGAATTTAGCCTCATTACCATTAAAACCATCCTTCATCCCTGATAATATAAGTTCCTGCAGTTCCTATATCTGGTTTGAATCCAAATCTTTTCTTTGCCTATTCTGGACCCAGATCCTAAAGCTTCATTTCCTAATATCTACACTGTATGTTTGGCTACTTTGAGACACTCAAAGAAATTATGCTTATAAGTGGAACAATAAATGGGTGGATGAGTTATGTATATGGAGAGAGAGGGAGGAAGAGAGAGAGGAAAAAACACTATTGTTAGAAGGAAACAACTCTTGTTTTCTTTTTATGCTCTGTTAAATTAATGCACTTGAAATAAAATAGCTCCAAAGAGATACATACCTCTAATCTGAGCTTTCTTAGGACTGGATAAATCCCTTAATTATATATTTTCCATATCTGAATTTGTTAAATCTCAAAATTCTGCCATTTTCCCAAATGCCAGTAAAAAATGAAATAGGTAAATAATCATCAGTGTCTATTACATTTTGTAAGCTTATAATTCCTAGTTCATTTATGTTATAAAACATTTATATTTCAGGGATATATTGGCCTTTTGCACTCTAATTTTCATTCCTAGGCAACTATTTACCCAGCAGAAGACATGGGAACAAGTTCTAGTTTGCACAGGGCTATTATTTATAGGACTTTGACTCACGAATATTGAGCCCTTTATTGACCTTATTGCCTGTTTGTAAAGTTAGCGGGAGACAAGGGAAATATATTTACCACTATTGAATACCTAATGATTTTAGAATTATAAGAGTTAATTTCAGCTGGTTCTCCCACTTTTTAACCTTGCACGGTGAGACAGAAATTCTGAAAGGGTTCCAAACTTTAATATCCTTTCAGTTAAGTATTATGTTGAAAGCACCTACTTGAAAATAGGACGTTTTTCTGTAGAAGCTATTGAAGGACAGCATGACTATTTTAAGGTATTTTCCAGACAGTTGAACCAAGTTTTAATTTCTCAGCAATCATGCGGACACTAGTACACAATGAAAACCCATGTTTTGCAAGAGATCAGATTCAGCTGCCTATTATGGAAATTCCAATATCCATTATGAGATTACTATTCCTATTCAGTATGTTTTTGTTGTTTAAAATTAGCATCAAATGTTATAATTCCTCAAATTTTGTCAGATACTTCCATTTCTTTTTTGGAGAGCTCACTAACGCGCAAGCTAAAACAAGATTTCTAGAATGCCCCTTGGCAAACAAAAAGTCTACAAGGTTGGAGGTACCACAATTCATAAGGATGCCTTATTCATAGTACGAGTACCAGGCATGAAAATGATCCAGATTTTATTATCTAATTCCAAAGTGATTAGGGAAGATCTAAATATTTTTAATATTGTTTCAGGATAGTAATTATTCACAAAGTACAGAACAGTAATCTCAGAACTACCAAAAACATAACTATAAAAGACAAACTAGAAATAAAAAAGCAAGAAAATGGTAAGAGAACATCTGTCTGACCTGGATGAATATAAATCACCAGGACCTGATGGTTTACATCCCAGAGTTCTGAAGAAGCTGACAGTTGTTATCTCACAACCATTGTATTATATCTTTTTAAAAAGTCCTGGAACATTGGGGAACTACCAGAGGATTGGAAAAGAGCTGATGTAGTTCCCATTTTCAAAAAAAAAGTGGGGGGCGGAGAAAAACAGACTCAGGAAACTACACACCAATCAGCTTAACATCAATACCTGGGAAGATTATGGAAAATAATAATTAAAAACAGATCTGTAAACATCTAGAAACAAATAAAGTTATAACTAATAGCCAGCATGGGTTTGTTAAAAACCGATTATGCTAAACCAACCTTATTTCATTCTTTGACAAAGTGACTAAATTAGTAGATCAGTAAAATACTGTGGACATAGTATACTTCAACAAGGCATTCAAAAGTTGACAACAACCTACTTCTTGGCAAACTAGAAAAAAAGTGGAATAGATCATCAGATGGATTTTTAACTGGCCAATAAACCATACTCAATGAGTAGTTCTTAATGGTACTATGTCCACATGGAGGGAAGTAAGCAGCGGGGTACCACAAGATTCCAGTAGGTCCAATACTCTTCAATATCTTCATAAATGACTTAGATGAGGGAACAGAAGGGGAACTCATCAAATTTGTAGATGGCACTAAGCTGGCAGGAATAGCCAACACCCCAGAAGACAAGCTGAGGATCCAAAAAGTTGTTCTCAGACTTGAACCATGGACCCTGTCCAACAACATGAAATTTAATGTGGAGAAAAGCAAGGTTTTATACCTAGGCAGGAAAAACCAAA
This sequence comes from Notechis scutatus, assembly GCF_049901735.1. NCBI lineage: Eukaryota > Metazoa > Chordata > Lepidosauria > Squamata > Elapidae > Notechis > Notechis scutatus. The sequence goes on along the minus strand of NC_142025.1, from coordinate 94,178,370 downwards.
GAGTAGGCAAAACCTGGCTAGTCCTAGTGGATAATCACTTAAACATGAGCCAGCAGTGTGCGGCAGCAGCCCAAAAAGCTAATACAATCCTTGGTTGTATAAATAGAGGCATGGAATCAAAATCATGTGAAGTATTAGTATAAGACCACACCTGGAAGACTGCATCCAGTTTTGACACAACATTACAAAAAAAGATGTTGAGATTTTGGAAAAAGTACAAAGAAGAGCAACTAAGATGATGAAAGGCCTCCAGACAAAAGCATATAAAGAATGGCTGCAGGAATTGGGTACAGTCAGTCGAGAGAAAAGAAGAACTAGGGGTGACATGATAGTATTCCTGTATTTGAGGAGCTGCCACAAAGAAGAGGGATAAACTTATTTTCCAAAGCACCAGAAGGCAAGCAAGAAGCAATGGATGGGAAACTAATCAAGGAGAGAAGCAACCTGGAATTAAGGAGAAAACTTGTACCAGTGCAATTAGACAATGAAATAGCTTGCCTTCAGAAGTTGTAGGAAAAGACTAAACAGCCATCTATCTGAAATAGTATAGGGTTTCCTGCTTGAGCAGGGGGTTGGACTAGAAGACCTCCAAGACCCCTTCTAGCTCTATTCTGATTGATATATTCCTAGAAATCACAGCTGTTTTTGCATTTAGAAAACTATTTACTTGCTATTTAGAAAACAAATAGCAAGAACCATTGTGCTGATATTCATTTCACAGGTCTCTTTAACATGTGTTTCAGCATATATAACAAGTTCTACAGTCTTACAAGAACCACACCGTATGGGAAATTCAGAGTATTTGATTGTGATGAATTCTGTTATATGAACTAACTTGATCTCATATTCTGCACTGATATGTAAATGTAAATGTAAACATCTAAATGAGTTTTCACATATTCCAATGCAGCCCTTAGTTCAAAACACACACAGGAATGCATTTGAAGCATTTTGAGGGCTGTAGGGGACTCTAGAAATACAGGTTTTGAGAAAAATACATTTTAAAAAGAAATGGGTAACTCTATATTCAAATGCAAATTTTCATGTGGGCTTTACTCCTTTTTTTCGCCAGGTTAATGGACAAAAAGTTGGAATGGATGTTTACTGACAATTAACAGAATTGGATTAGAGTTGGATTTAAAAAGTGACTGTAAAGCAGACACATCTGTTCATATTGAAGAGATGCTGTGCTCATGCTTCCATGTCTCCTGAAGGACTTCCTCTTTCTAATCATTCTTGAAGCACGAACAGCCCTGTTGCAGACAATGCAATGGAAGGTTGAAAGCATTTCCTCGCTATGAAATGACAAAGCACCATAAATCACAATAACTCATCACAAAGTAATGGTCCTTCAAAATGCATCTTCATAAACAAGGAGATGCTCATAAATCCATGTCTTCATTCTTTTAAAGAGGATGCCTTCTGAGACAATCTAAGCTGAGCTCAAGCAGAAAATTGTTTACAGGTTGTCCTCGACTTACGACCAAACTGAGTCCAACATTTCTGCTGTAAAGTGAAACATTCGTTAAGCAAGTTTTGCCACATTTTACAACTTTTGTTGCCATCGTTGTTAAGTGAATCATTGCAGTTGTTAAGTTAGTGACACAGTTGTTAAGTGAATCTGGCTTCCCCCTTGACTTTGCTTGTGGGAAGGTGATCATGTGACACACACACACACACACACACACACACACAGGACACTGTAACCGTCATAAATATGAAACAGTTCCCAAGCATCTAAATTTTGATCATGTGACCATGGGGATGCCGCAATAGTTGTAAGTGTGAAAAACAGTCATGAATCACATTTTTCAATGCTGTTGTAACTTTGAACATTTGTGAAAGAACTATTGTGAGCCGAGGACTACCTGTATGCAGTTGTATAGATTGGTTAAGAAAAGGAGAAACTGAAAGAGAAAGGACTTAGAAAACAATTCCACCTAACCTTGTTTAAAGAATGAGTAAAGGGGAAAGCAGAGTTGAAGTAAGCAGATCACTAGAATATGCGTATATTAGCAAAACCACATCTGCATAGTTTAGACAGTTTAGGGAAGAATTATTAAATGAGATGTTTGCTTAGTATGAGATGCTTAGTAAGGAAAGGTAATCGATGAGGAAACACTGGGTGTGATCATTGTGAATTGCATACAGGATGAAAATACTTCTTTTATCAAGTGTTTAAATCTTAGCCATAGAGAAGCACAGCCCAGGGAACAAAAGAGGGTTGGAACAGCTGCTCTCTTTCCCCCCCCCCTCCTCTTCCTAACGTAGTTAACAGGCAGTGGATGGATGCTGCCGAACCTGATTTAGCTGCTATAATTACAGCAAGCTGCATCTTACCAAAAGTCCTAATTCAACATTTCAGGAAGGAACAAATCTGATTGGGGGAAAAAAAATCTGACGTTGGCTTTTTGACTTTAGAGGATGGACTAGATTAAACAGCATGAATATGTAACAAATAAGAAGGGATGGTTGTGTACATTTCAGTTGTCTTGCTTCTACATTTTTTTCCTACTGCTTATGAACATGAAAAGTTCATGTTCTTTTCGCCTCAGTTTGCGATATAAAATAAAATCATGCAGGTGCGTATACAGTGAGAGAGAGAGAGAGAGAGAGAGAGAAGAGAGAGAGAGAGAGAAGGAGAGAGAGAGAGGAGGAGAGAGAAGAGAGAGAGAGGAGAGAGAGAGAAGGAGAGAGAGAGAGGAGAGAGAGAGAAGAGAGAGAGAGAGAGAAGGAGAGAGAGAGAGAGAAGAGAGAGAGAGAGGAGAGAGAGAGAGAGAAGAGAGAGAGAGAGAAGGAGAGAGAGGAGAGAGAGAGAAGAGAGAGAGAGAGAAGGAGAGAGAGAGAGAGAGAGAGAGAGAGAGAGAGAGAGAGAGAAGGAGAGAGAGAGAGAGAGAGAGAGGAGAGAGAGAGAGAGAGAGGAGAGAGAGAGAGAGAGAGATTTTTTAAAAAAACACTACTGATTTAATATTATTGTAGGATCTACTCATGGTCATTCACCACCAAAATCTTTAAATCTACCACATTCAAATACACTTTTTGAAATACGTACAAACATTCAGATGTATAGAATAGCTTCCAATTATGTCAGTTTACTGGAGTACAAACAGAGGGATAGAATCAAGATCACGTGAAATGTTAATACCACTTTATAATGCCTTGGTAAGGCCACACTTGGAATACTGCATCCAGTTTTGGTGACCACAATGTAAAAAAGATATTGAGGCTCTAGGAAGAGTGCAGAGAAGAGCAAAAAAAAAGGATTAGGGGACTGGAGAACGGTTGCAGGAACTGGGTATGTCTAGTTTAATGAAAAGAAGGACTAGGGATGACATGATAGCCGTGTTCCAATATCTCAGGGGGTTGCCACAGAGAAAAGGGAGTCAAGCTATTCTCCAAAGCACCTGAGGGCAGGACAAGAAGCAATGGGTGGAAACTAATCAAGGAGAGAAGCAACTTAGAACTAAGAAGAAATTTCCTGACAGTTAGAATAATTAATCAATGGAACAACTTGCCTCCAGAAGTTGTGAATGCTCCAACACTGGAAGTTTTTAAAAAGATGTTGGATAATCATTTGTCTGTAGTGGTGTAGGGTCTCCTGTCTAGGCAGGAGGTTGGACTAGAAGGTCCCTTCCCCTCTGTTATTTTATTCTACAATGTAACTGTTTTGTATGCTATTGTATACTGAGTACACTAAAAGAAGATCTGAAAAACTACCATATGGTTTATATCTAGTAATCATTCAGACTTTTTGCAGCCTAAATGTCTTATGGTAATATGTATGCCCACTTGGACAATTTCCTACAGAATGGAGAGATGAACTATGAAAAAGATCTTGTTTGAACTGGTACATCATAATGAAAGACTGCATAAAACAGAAACATCTGTTGAACTTGTTGATTTGGACATCAATATTATCCGCATGAAAACAATAATATATGTGAAAACATGAAATACAATAAGCTATCAAAAGATGATCAATGAATTAAAGATGGTAAGCATTGGTGCACCTCAGACTTTCCCTCCCCTTCTCCACCTCTATATTCATCATCAGTCAGCTAGGTTATGAAAATGGTTCAGCAATTCCAGGTAAATATTTTTTTAAAAATCAGCTAAATACCAATTTATTAAATGATACAAGAACATTATGAATGAAAATTTAGAAAACTGCGAGTAATGCACAGGTTTTCAATGCAGGTGTCCATGTTGTGCTAAGTGGAAAAGAACCACCCAAAGGAACAATGTAAATAAAAAAAATAACAAAGGTATCTAAGGAAAAAATTAATTAGTCAGGAAATCAATTTATGTTAGCCTCCTAGTTTTCAAAGTCTTCTGCTGAAAGAAATTCTTGACAAGACATTGGAGTTAAAGACTGTTGCCACTACATTACAAAATTTAAACAGTGGGGAGAGGGGGGATATCCAGAATCTCAAATCCAGAAAAATAAAAATCAAGCTAAAAATCTTAATTCCACTTTTTTATGACATTAGCATGCTATTGGCCCTCCCATGGGGTGATTTGGCCATTCTTCCCAATTTTAAAAATAATTCTCTTTAGTGATCATATTCTATTATGAAAAGGATCTATGCAATTTATTTCATTTTGTGTATTTTAACTACCACTAAAACAAAACATATAAACCACAAAGCTATTTATATTAATTAAAAATGTATTAAAGTGTTAAGAGCATCCTCCCACGAATCTTGCTTGCATTAATTTATAATGTCCAACAACTGTGGTTGCTAAGAGTCAATGTGGCAATTAAGAGTTGACGTCAACTTCTCTCCTAGTCCTTTTCTTTCTGATGCTTAATTTCCATTTTTAGTGATAAATTATGAAATTATAATCTTGAATGGATGCTTGTATTTTAAAAGATACATTTTTATATTTGTTTGTAAAATTGGTTGCAAAAGAATTCTGCTAAAGGAAATATAAAGAATATCTGTTCCATAAAACTACAGTGATGATATTGAGCAGTGAGAATTAACAAACCGCATTTGTTCCTTATTGGCATATCCTAGAATATAAAACGAAGAACAAAATTGGTTACACAATCTTGCCCTATTGATTTCAATGGCTCATCACTAAGCATAACTAATCTGTTCAAGGATGACCAGCAGAAGACAAAACCACCTTTTTCCTTTCACGTGCAGACTTATGAAGGCATTTTCCTTCACTGCCAAAGATGATGATGTGCTAGCAGACAAAAGTTGAAACATACAGAAGAAATTAGCCAAATCTAAGGCTGAGTATGCAGCTATATCTTTATCAGCACTTAAAATTTCTGTGGGAGTGACAAAGCCAGCTATGTATTAGATTGCCTTTGATAACTTTAAAAAAAACCTCTCCCATTGGGAGATAAGTCTTGGCATAAACAAATACCATGGGAGGGACCAGGAACAGCCTTTGTAGCAACTCCTTCCACAGGAGATATAAATAAGGACAACTGGGATGAAGGATTACAGTCAGAATTCCAGTAGCAGGCTGTGCAGCTAAAGTGGGGCTTTTCTAAGATTTGGACTGTAAATCTAAATCACTATGAGTTGCGGTATTAAAGGTGGTGGAAGCAGTGTTGGTGGTGGCAGGATCAGTGGTGGAGGCAGTATCAAGATTACATCCTCAGGGTCCTCAAGAGGACTTTCTGGAAAATGTTATGGAGGATCCAGGAGTGGATACGGAGGAGGTGGATTCAGCAGTGGTAGCTGTGGGAGAATTAGTAGAGGGAGAATAAGCTATGGAGGTAGCTGCTATGGTGGTGGCAGCTATGGTGGTGGAAGTTATGGTGGAAGTGGATATGGTGGTGTTTGCTATGGCGGTGGCAGCTATGGTGGTGGCAGTTATGGCAGTGGCAGCTATGGTGGAGGTGCCACCTACCCATTCAGCAGTGGTAGTTTTGGTGGTGGTGATGGAGGTCTCCTCTCCAGCAACGAAAAGGCAACTATGCAGAATCTTAATGATCGCCTGGCTAATTATTTGGACCAGGTGAAAAGACTGGAAGATGAAAATTGTCAGCTTGAGATCTGGATCAAAGAATGGTATCAGAAGCATGGTGATATTGGACCAGACAAGGACTATGGTCACTATTACCAAGAAATTGACCAACTCTACAATGAGGTATGTATACCACCTGTGATCATAAGGTAGATTGCTGCTCTGGGGGCATCCATGTAAAAAATGAAGTGGGAAAGCCCATAGAAATGAAAGAGAATTTGGAAGGAGAAATGGCAAGAAGAGAAAAAAGAGATTACAATCAATACTGTAGGACATGAGATGAGATAGAAACAATCATTTTGTAAATAAGCATAGAATTTCCTATATTACTTGTTTCTCGCACACTAATGTTAATTTAATTCTATATAATCTGCAGCTTCCTTAAGTCAATGAAAATGAAAATCAATCATATTCCTGCTCCTTCCCATATTACTATGCAGGAAAAGAGCTAATGAAAAAAAGACAACATCAGTATAAGAATTTGTTCTTTTGTGGTGGCAGCAACTTTTAAAATTATTTATTAGAACTGTGCAGTGAGTCACTGAAGTTTGAAATAGGACTTGACAACACCTAAAACCACCTTGCCTTTTTCCAAGATTGTGCTGCAAATGAAAAAGGTTGCCGTAGCAGTCTTGGAAGAAGATATTCTTGTTATGGATGACAGACATCCTTTAAATTACATTTGCCCTTAGAATCTGGATTGCTTCACAGATTTTTTTTATCCCAAAGTAAATTTAGATTAAATTAGGTCATTTGAGACAAATAAAACACATTGTGATATTTTAAGCAGATGCTGTAGAAACTGAGGTTCTTATGCTTCATTCTGTTGTTTGTGATTAATAATGATAGTGATAACTTAAAAATTAGTTATTAATTTAAAGTTGTTAATTATAAATATTCTTAATTCTCTAAGTGTATCATTTAATAATTCAGTCTGTATTTAATACAGATCAGTCATTACAGTGGGAATTCCAAAATATATATTTTAGCAGGGATTTTAGTTTCCTCTTATAGATTTACTGAGAACATCATGTATAACAAGACTGAATTATTTAGAATTATTTGTTTAGAGATGAAAAGGAAGAAATATATTAAAGATCAACAGAGAGGTATTAGGAAAAAATGGGACCCCTGGCAGGCAAGAAAACTTGTTGTGAAAATTAGCTATGAAGTACACACATTTTATTTACTTTAAAATGGGAAATGTTACATTTACTTTCACTCCCTATATTTTAGGATTTCTCGATATCTTTTCTAGCAAGGGATAAAGAAAGAACAAAGCAGATAGAATATTGATAGACATCAGTTTGGGAAGTGGATCCAAATCCTTATTTACCATAGTGAAAGCATGCTTCCATGTCTAGTGCATCTGGATGTATGTATCAAGCATGTATATTCACTAGTTCACACTTGGAACACCAAATGGCTATAGATGTGGTTGGTCAATCTGTGATCCTTCCTTTTCAAGTAAAATGATTTTCAATGGGGACTGTCACAAACTCAGCAGCCAGAAAAACTAAATAATGTTGGTGCATTGATTCAGGAAGTCATGCCTTCAAATATAAGCAAAACACAACAGATACACATAAAAATAGGTCTGAAAAGCAGAACTAAACCAAAAAATAACAGGAGAAGAAAGACAGAAGAAGAAGAAAGTGTTACTTTTCCAGATATCATATTTTTAAAATTGTAATCTTACAGGCAATTCGAAACCGCATATTTCAACATCAGCTGTAACAAGCGATCAAAACAATCATGACAGTTTACTTATTATTGTGCCATAAACATCTCTATTATTCATTTATTTTTCAGCTGATTGCTGAAACAGATGATTATAACAAAATTCTGCTGAATATAGATAACACCAGGATGACTGCTGAAGATTTCAAGATGAAGTGAGTATGATTCACTTCTCACCTGCTTCCTTCTAAACTTGCTGCATTCAGTGATTTTATCTGATGCACCACTTTCTTGATTACAAACTCCAAGTAGCTAGTAATAGTACAATTCAAGGGTGGGAGGTTTCACACAATCACATATTGTAAAGTGCGCCTTTTCAGAATTTCTCCAGATTGAAGTGCTTTCATTTGGGAGGACACTCCATTTCATCACTTCTTTCCTATTTTTCTATGTGTTCTTTTTACTCCTTAAATAAATAGCCAGCCTTCAATAATCTCTTAGCATCTTCACTCTTCATTGTGCTTTGGGGGATTGTTGACCTTTTCCCAAGAGGATTTGCTTCTGGTACACTTTGTGCAGATGTAGTAACCATGATACCTCTTTTAAACTCTCCTGTAAAATAGATATAACACTGAAGCTGGTCTCCGTCAGAATGTGGAAGCTGACATTAATGGATTACGCCCATTCTTGGATCAACTCACTCTTGCCAAATCAGATCTGGAAATGCAATTTGAATCCCTCAAAGAAGAGCTGATATGTCTGAAGAAAAATCATGAGGAGGTAAGAGCACCAATGAACAGAACTCTAACATTCAGAGCTTCTGACCCTTACTTTTCAGATGATAGGCCATCCACCACCTAGTTTGTTTGGGAACAAAATTCAAAGAATGAATTGAATGACACTCAAAAAAACTTCACTGTTGTTCCTTGATGTATCTTGGGCCAGGCAATACTTCTGTGGTAAAGAGTCAGTGACACAATTCCCAACCATATAGCACCCAGGAAACAAATGTATTTGAAGTGGCAGCTTGCCCTTCATTTTATGAAGATGCAGCAATCTACCTTCTCACAAATCTTATATTTCCGCATTTTATAGGCCTACTTCCTCTTTTAATGTTTCCATGAAGATGGGATATAAATAAATATTATGCATATATACAGAGAGAGAGAGAGAGAGAGAGAGAGAGAGAGAGAGAGAGAGAGAGAGATATCCCTGGTCTTTTGGTTCAATAGGCAACTCAGAATTTGGGGAGCAGATTGTGGCTTAAATGTTCGCAGATTGTGGCTTAAATGTTCGCAGATTGTGGCTTAAATGTTCACAAAATTGTTGGCACAGTGAGACTAATCCTAAGGGCCCATGCATAAGAAAATAAAAATAGTGGCTACAGCTACCCATGATTATTATTTTTTATTTTTTTTATTTTTTCCCCAAATTTTGTTCTATTGTACTTTACTAATTTATTTGATTCTTTTTGTTAGTTTTTATTGTTTTTGATTTTTTGTTTTAAATATGGTTTTACATTGTGTAAGCCACCTCGAGTCGCCTTGGGTGAATAGGTGGCAATATAAATTAAATAAACAAATAAACAAATAAACAAATGAACAAATGAACAAATGAACAAATGAACAAATGAACAAATGAACAAACAAACAAACAAACAAATAAATAAATAAATAAATAAATAAATAAATAAATAAATAAATAAATAAATAAATAAATAAATAAATAAATAAATAAATAATCAATCAATCAATCTTTACTGGAAATAACCATTCAGTAGTTTGTTTGTTTTTAAGAATATTTTTACATAGGGCCCAAAGGCATGTTAAGTTCTTTTGCTTTTCATGTCAGAACTCTAATGTCAGAGAGAGGGAATTGAGAAGAATGAAGAAATCATGAAACTATAAGAAGTGATATTCTCCATAGATAGACCTGGATTGCAAAACAAATGTATGCCAGGCATTGAGCTGTCATAAAAACATTTTCTTTCATGAGGAGGAAATGTAAAACATCCTTCTACTCTGTTTTGGGTTTGTTTGTTTTTACCTTACAAATCAGGTTATTCTGCCCATAAAGTACTTTTTAATGTTGTTTCTTATGATTCGTTTCTTCATCCCCATTGCTACAGACACTGAGAGGACTCCGAGGCCAGAGAGGCCATGGTGATGTCAGTGTAGAAGTGAATGCTGCCCCTGGACAAGACTTGAAACAACGTTTAGATCAGCTCCGGTATGAATATGAAACCATCATTGAACAAAACCGAAAAGAGGTTGAAGCCTGGTATGAAAGCAAGGCAAGTGAAGTATATTTAGGCACTCTGTTCATCTTCCAATGATCAGAAAATGTAGACTCTTTTCATCACCAGCAACATATAGAAATATTTTGTGGGGCTTGATGGCAAGAGCCTAAAAGAAGCCCAAGTTGCAGGTTGCAAGTAATATCTATTTGTACATCCCCAAGACATCCTAGAAGTAATCTGAATAAGGTTGGGGAAATGGAAGCTAAAAAGCAGGAAATGTGGGAGTCAGTGTCCCACAAAAAATGTCTGAAATTGCAGGTGGTGAGAAAGAAATGATTAGCATAATTCTTAACATAAGAACAGCTTGTAAGGATCTGATCAATAGTTCACTGATGATAATAATAGCTCAATTCTAGAAAACCCATAAATGAGGAGTAAACAACAATAACCCCTTTCCCATCCCTTCCCCATGCAAAACATGCAGCTAGGCTCATTGTGTTCCTTTGAAGAGTTGTGCAGTTGGAGCAGTACAAAGGAGTAGAGGCTATGAAAGGGGGGCTATGGAAGGAGAAGGGCTTTGGAGAAAGAGATAAATAAACTAGCCTGTTAGGATGAATCAGGTATTTTCAGAAGAAGACATCATTATCCCAACTTGGTCTATTTCACTACCATGCCTCCCAATTTACCCATGCTACGTTACCATCTTTTTTCTTCTTTTTATTCCTTTGTACCTTTGCACCACCTTTTAGATGGAAGAGGTTCGTCAACAAGTGAGTACAAGTGATCAGGAGATAACTTCAAGCAACCATCAACTTTCAGAACTGAGACGAGAGTACCAAACCCTTGAGATTGAGCTCCAGTCTCAAATCAGCATGGTATGTGACAGCATGTGGAAATGATTACAGTCAGCATGTTATACAAATGATTGTCTAGTAGCCAAATATTTCTATTTTCCATTCCCTTCTGCTAAAATAACTTCAGCATTTTCTTGAAAATCGGGTCCTATGTGTTGCCTTTCTATTTTCAGATTCAGTCTCTGCAAACCAATTTGGAGGATACAGAACGTCGCTACAACATGCAGCTACAACAGATTCAGGCTATGATTGAACCAGTAGAAGGAGAATTGGCTAGCATCCGGTGTGAGATTGAAAGTCAGAATCAAGAATATCAGCTGCTCCTTGACATAAGATCTCGTCTGGAAGTGGAAATCTCTCAATACCGCCGATTGCTTGAGGAAGGGCAGCAAGAAATGTATGTTGACTAGAAAATGTGAATTGATTACTTTCCAAACAGAAGTTAGGATCTGTGCTCTTGAACAAAGTTTGTTGATAATCATTTTTCATTAAATCACAGGCATCTCCTGAAAGGTTCTAGCCCTTTTAGGATGTCATATTATACTTAACATGTGAGCATCCTGCATAACCTTAACACAAACCTTACTGATATTGCTCCGGTGACATTTTTTTATCAGAAGTTATTATTGCCTTTAGAGTAAAGTAATACTGCACCTTTTCAGTTCATATGGAAGCCAAGAAGGATAGAATTGAGTTGTACTCCAGTCAAACTCCAATCTTGTTGGTTTCCCTGTGAACTTAAATTCAGCAATATTAAATGTCATTGGAAAAAACAGGACAAGAAACAGACAGAGGTTATGCAATTTGGTTAGAAGATGGGAACTCTACGTGTATAATGCCTAAAGAAGGCCTGAGTATTAAGAAGGAAAGGGGTGATGAACAAACATAGTGAACAAAACTACAATATTGCCTTGAATTGACTTAGACCTCTAGTCCATGTAGACAAATACTGACAAAATCAGCTGTGAGCTGATTTTCCTAGAATTCAGATAGACTTCTTTCCCAACTTAAATTATAGTTCTATTACTGAGTTTGATGATAAAATCATAATAATTTGTTTGAGGGGCAGAGATTCGTCCCCTGGGTAAGAGTTTTTACTGTTGGTTGATAGATGGATGGATTATACTTATATTAGAAATATATTATATTATAAGAAATTACATTTCTCTTCTTCCAGTGGCTCAGGAGGATATGGAGGTGGTAGAAGAGGTGGAGGAAGCATCGGCGGAGGAGGTGTCTCTATAGGAGGAGGTATCAGTGGAGGAAGCCATGGTGGAGGAGGTGTCTGCGTAGGAGGAGGTATCAGTGGAGGAAGCCTTGGTGGAGGAGGTGTCTGCATAGGAGGAAGCCACAGTGGAGGAAGCATCGGTGGAGGACATATTGGAGGAGGAATTTGTCCACGTCCTCAGTCCTACCCTACGTCTTCACATTCCCAGGCATGCAAAACAGGTGAGACTTATCATAACCAATATGTTTTTTCCTTTTTTCTGCTTGCAGGAAAGAATAGTATTAATCAAAAAAAGGTGACTTCAAATGTGGCATATTTCTTTTTATAACAATAGAAATCTTTTAAAGGGAAATATATATATTATCTGGGTAACTAAGGAAAATCAGAAATAGGAATCCTGGAAAATTACCATGCTGCATCTGACCATTATCTATGCAGCTGTTTGGCATGCTAAGGAATTATGTATCATTTGGTTTACAAATAATATGGCCTCTGTGTCTAAACAGAGATTTCATTTCCATCCATTTGTTCAACTAAGGTTGCCCACAAAATCTGGAATTAGTGGTGGAAGCTATATTTTGCAGGTATTTAGAGTTTCTCAGGTAAATAATAGGAACCAAAGTCAAGGTTGGAGTCTATGACAGGCAGAGAACATCACTTTGTTGGCTTGGCAAAAGGGCAACAGATAGGCAATGTAATATTTGTACAAATGGCAACCAAATTGGAGGCTTCATGAAGATTGCTATTAGGGGGAGTAGGGTCAGGCAAGATTTTGCATATCTTTGGATTTTGATCCTTTAATGTCAAAGACAGTACCTCTAAATCCTGAGCATGCATGATTCCAGGCACCTCCTTAATTTTGGTGTTTGGCTTAAACCTTAGATTCTCAGGACCCTATGTAAGAAATCCTTCCATTTTCTTTGTCTCATCTAAAGTGGATTATTTAAATGGTGGTTAGCCCAACATAACAGCTACGTGTTACCATCCCAGTCTTCTTCTGTAAATATTGAAATTTTGTGAGGTACTTTATTTCACCTGCAAATATTTTTACAAAGGATTATCAAGTTTTTTCAACATTTACTTTTAAAGGTTTTTTGTTTTTTTTAAACCACTCTCCTCCAAATACACACTTTTTGGTCCTGGAGTCTTGCTTCTTTTTGGAGGATTGCCTTTGATGGGCTACTCAAAGGCACAGAAATCCTTTATCAGCAGTGCCTACAGTGTGCCTAAACAAGGGATGAAGGTTTGATCACTTGAGTTATAACTGTCATCTTCTCAGGTGCAGAAGACCAGGTCCACATGTGAAGGTCCCATTAAACTTTTGTATTACTAAACATCCTATGCACAGGAGTCTTCTCAGCTTGCTTGACACTTGCTTGGAGTTAGATCAGGTCAATGGAATTAAAGGGAGGTTGGACTTGGTTCATTTGTGGCTACATAGAGATTCTAGGCTGATCCCACTTCTAACTCCATCCCATGTTCTGTCACACCTTCTCCTATACATCTTCATTTTCTGTTACCCTGTGCAGATGCCCTGCCATCAGTCTGGGCAAAGATAGATTACCTTTGAGATGAAACAAAGAATATGGAATGATGCTATCTGAAAGATGATGATTGAAACAAAATATTGTTTTGTTGATTTAGATTAGTTCTAAAAAAAAATTAGAACACCCTAAGACAGCTTGCCTATTTTTCCAGAAATTTACAAGAGCCTTTAATTTAAATAAATTTATAACATTTGCTGCTTTACAGTATCTGAAAAGTTTTCCTTTTTTCAGTAGTTTTTTTTTAAATATTTAAAGTAATATAAAATCTCAAAGAGTTTGTTACTTCTTTATTTCATTCTGTCGAGATAAAGAGAGTCTCTTCAGGGAACATACTATGTCCTGGTCTTTAGAAAATACATTTGACCACCAAAAATATATGAGTGTTGCTTCTCAGTTCTTGTTGCTTGTATTTGCCAGTTTCCTCATAGATTCATTTTTCCCCTCTTTGTCTTTTTCAACAGGACTGGGAAGAAAATCTTGTGACTGATACTTCCAAATTCCTCCAAGAATTCATATGATCAGAAAGGATCACATCTGCTCAAATTCTCTGCATAAATCCTAAATAGGTCTCTGCTCTTCCATTTCTGTGTCAATGACCATCACAACAGATTTCTCTGTTCCCCTTAATCCTTGTGTCATCCACTCTTTAAAGCACTTTCTTGGAGGATATGCTTTCTCTTTCTTCAGTTCATTTGTGACTGTCCTTTGGCTTTTGATACTGATGTCCAATAAAGCTCTGTTGCTGCTTGTTGCAATGAAAAAAAATATGCGTCTCTTGTTATTTTTGCCATGCAAGCATTTAATTAGTATAACTAGTCTATAGATGTGGTCCAGACTTTGCAGAAGGCTTTGCAAATCTCCACTCACAGCGGGAATTAATGTCCTTTTAAAAACAGTCCAACATACCTTTCAACTGACAATATCAAACTCTGCTAGAGGCAATTTTTAGAATTAAAGCAACCATTATGAAATGCAAGCTTATACTTTAAATGATACATTGGCAAGTTGTGCATCAACAAAGTATGTGTGGTTGGATGTTAAGTGACTGTTTATGTGTAATTAAGGATTGCATCTGAAGGAACAAAACTGTATTTTGTTTATTTTATTACGTCTACATACTTCTCATTAGAGCCTTAGTGGCATAGTGGTTAGAGTGCAGTATTGCAGGCTACTTCTGCTGACTGCCAGCTGACTGCCATTTGGGCAGTTTAAATCTCATCAGGCTCAAGGTTGATTCAGCCTTCCATCCTTCCAAGGTGGGTAAAATGAGGTCCCAGATTGTTGGGGCCAATATGCTGACTCTGTAAACCGCTTAAAGAGGGCTGTGAAGCACTATAAAGCAGTATATAAGTCTAAGTGCTGTTGCTATCAAGCGACTCTGAGCTTTTATTATTTTTAGGGGAAAAAACGTTGCAGATTTTCTACCAACAGTAAAAATTACTTTACAAAAATCTGGATTTTAAGGACAAGATAATTATATACTTTGACAACATAAAATGGACCATAAGTCTTATCCACTGTTGTCCTGGTTAGACAGTATATAGTCAGTTTGGGAATGGGAGCTGTCCCTTTAAGGGAATGACTCATGGGAAATGTAGTTAATGCCTCATAGGAGATGTAGTTCATGTCATGTGGTCACATCTGTACTCCTTATTGGTCACTGAATTGACCTCTGGTTGGGTTGGGGGGAGTTTTGGTCATTCTTACCTGGACCCAGCAACATGCTGGAGTCTTCCCTTGCTGTATCATTATGGGATGAAGATAACTATCTTTTCACACTATGAAGACAACAATGCAAAGATTGGACATTAGATGAACCTCAACGTAACTGTGAGTTATACCTTGAGGATGCCTGATATAATCCAATAAAGAAACTTTGTATGGAAGCCTTTGTAGTGTTTAACTACTTATCGCAGGTATTTTGGGAAGATAAATATTGCCTGAGACAAGACAACTGTGATCCTGAATGCTTAAGTCTAAAATAGCACCCACATAGCTTACCTCTGTCTCTGTCCCTTATGCATTCATTTCTTTGAGGAGAAATAGATCAAGTCTTACAATCTCATTTCTTGATTGTTGTCATTGATAGTTTTATTGGTGGCATATTATGTGTGTGTGGGGGAACAACACAATAGTGATAGTATGACTATACCTAATAGTAATTTAAATAATCTAAAACCTGAGAGGGAGAGAGAAGATCCAGACATTATTAATAAAAAAGTGCAGTCCTTTAACATATTAAATCTAGTCACACAGAAGTATATTTTCACTTCTTGTTTTTAGAATATAAAATGCTTCAAAAATAGGTAAAGCTTCATTTTTGAGAACTTCATGAACTTCATAAGGTTTTTGGCAACAATTTACCTTTGTTTCCTATTTGACAATGGTTTGAGATTTCCTGGACATTTCCTCCTTCCAAATACTCATCGGGCCTAACCTAGTTTGACTACATAACATGACATAACTTGTGGGGAGGAAGAGAAACAGAACAAAATGTAATTGTTATTGATGTAATTGTTGCTGTTGTTGTTGTTGTTGATGATGATGATGATGATGATGATGATGATGATGATGATGATGATGATGATGATGATACAGACATTGTCATCATTTTAGGACTTTAATTTCATTCATGTTTTGAGCTACTACTACTACTACTCTTTCACCAACCTGGGAAACTTCCAGAACTATAAAAGTCTATTGCTAAGAGCTTTGGGTATTCTTATACAGGTCGCTTGGTGACTGTTCAAAGTTATGACCAATCCTAACCCAATTTACAAGGGCCACAACATACAACCATAATGGGCAGATTCCATTATGATTATATGTCGAGGACTAGCTGTAGACATTTTCTGGATCTAGGTATGTGTTATCCTGCTGCAGATTAGTGTGTGAAAAAGTCAAAATGGCAGTTGTGACTGGAAACACCCTACCTCTTGTTTCCATGTCAACATTGTAGGGTAGAGCTTTGATCATACACACAAACACCCTCATGCCTTTTTTTGACAGGTCTCCTGGGGCTGCTGCTGCTGTTTTGCATGTACACTTCCCTGGCATGTCTGATTTGAAAATGCCTTCCCATTTCTCAGTTACATTTTCAAATAAGAAGTCATTTTGTCCTCTTTCTTGAGCGTAGAAAATATCTGTTAGATGCAACAACCACTTTTTAAAAAATCGGACAATAATAATCTCCATATTATTTCTTTTTGAAGGTTTTCTTTAATGCTTTTACCAAAATCAATTTAGGCCACCTGCAACAATGTTCCTTAATAACATTTGCAAAAATAAAATGTTAAATACAGGTAATCCTCAACTTATGATTTGTTGCTTAGCCACCATTATTGTAGACTACCTTAGGGCTACTAATGACCCAGATTCAAAGTTATAATAGTTGCCACTCCCTTTGAGGTCATGTCACTGAAACACTGGGTGCTTGGAAATGGCTACATTTATGACTATTTGTAGTGTCCTGCTGTCACACGATCATATTTTATGATGGTTTTGCCAAAAAACGGCACTTATTTCCAGTTTCAAACCAAGCCACATAGTAAATTAAACTATTAATTCTCTTGACAATTGTGGCATTTGCTTAACAACCATGGGGTTGCTTAATAGCCATGGTGACTTATTTAGCAACCACTAGAAAAAGTCATAAAGTTGTGTCATTTCATTATATTACTATCATGACATGACCATGATAGTCAAGTTCTATTATGATAGTAAACCAAAGACCACCTGTATACCTGCTTCTCTCTAGTGTTTTGTCTCAATGCAGATAGATAATACAGACCTCAGCAATACAATCTAGGCCCAGCTAAAAAGAGGAGCAGAATACAGAATAAGAAAAAAAATGCCATAATGAAAACAAATAGACAAGAGTCTGAACTTTCATCTGTTCAGATGCAGCTCAGAAGCCTCCCTAATTCACTGGATTATAAGAAAGGAG
This sequence comes from Notechis scutatus, assembly GCF_049901735.1. Lineage (NCBI taxonomy): Eukaryota > Metazoa > Chordata > Lepidosauria > Squamata > Elapidae > Notechis > Notechis scutatus. The sequence goes on along the minus strand of NC_142025.1, from coordinate 94,160,885 downwards.
ATGGGATTATATAACAATCAGTTTTGCAAGTTTTTATTATTATGACCCATCTCAATAAAAGTAGCTTTAGCCTTCTTGTGGAGTTGATTTCTTGATTTCATTTACCTAGTGGGATTGTCAAGGAAGAAGATAGCTCAAGGAATTCAGACCTGCCCAGCTAACCAGGAAAAAGACATCCTCTCTCTGTTCTTTTACTTTGTGCCATGTTCAAATTCCAGCCAAAAACCTCTACTTGTAAATGAACACCACTGAACTTAGGAATAATCACCTATAAAACTCAGGCTCCTGACTCAATATTTCAATTTATGAAATATGATATGATTGAAAGAGATTAGTGTTTTTCCACACATCTGTAGAATAACTTTATTCCACAACCACTGAGTCACAATCACCTCATATTCTGTTGAGTAAGTGGACCAGTTGCAAGTTTCACACTCTTCATCCTGAAAATCCCTGCTAAACACTGGGAATCATCTTCAGAATGTGAAGGGAATCCTAATGATGTTTTACTTCAGACCCACATTATACAATGCTTTCAGGTGAAAACTGGATCAGGAATTTATATAACCAGCGACTTCTTTTTCAAGCTACGTTGAATAGATCTTAATACTAATGTTTTTTAAACCTTACATGGGGGTGATTGTTAGAAGAGTCAGGGCAAAAATAAAATTCAATTGAATCTAAATGTAATAAATATAAATTAATAAAAAATATTAATTGAACTGATGTAATTATTTGTCAGGCATTAAATCATATTCTTTCCTGACTCAATAAAAATGTGCACCTTGTTTGGTGGTTCAGACTTTTAATCAAAGCTTTAGAGAGCTATGGACCAGAGTTATGTATTTCTGTTTTACAATACTTCCTGGGTTTCATCAGAATGACTAATTCAACATAATGTTGCTGTCAAACAATCTGGGATCAGTTAATGGAGAAAATCAGGCCAATTTCTCTCACTTGATTCAGAAATGATAAAAATGAATTGTTCAAAGGAAAAAAGATAGTATATTTTGATCAAATTTTAATTAAAGCTTTAGGTACACTGATATGAGTTGTGATCTATATCAGGATAAATTATATTCTTTATGGACTAATGCATTGGCAGTTTCCCTGAGCCATCTAGTATGAAAATACAAGAGTGACACCTGCAGGAAATGGAGAATGAGGCCTCTCACAAGCCCTGTGAGATGTCATAAAGAATGTTTCCTTCCAGGCACTCATGAGGCAGAAGGCACAAAACATCTCTTATTATGTGTCATTCAACATCCCATGCTGCTTTAGGACACCATGTAGCCCTGACGCACCACAAGGTGGTGCAGCTAGCACAATACTGTCAATCCACATCTCTTGGCAGCCATTTTTTAAATATAAAACTATAAATCACAAATACCGCCCAGATTCCAGCAGAAGACAACAATATTTCACTTTAGGTCAGAAAAATTAACATATTCATATGAAGAACAACATCTTGGACTTAGGAGGGGAAAAATTCATCAGGGCTGCTGAACATTGAATCTGTTTGTTTAGTTATGTATGTATAAATGAAGATACCTTCACATTCACAAAGAGAGGATCTGGCAGCAGATGGCCACATCTGGCTGACCTTGTCTGGATGCGCAAACTGAGCAAGACTGGCTACTGCTTAAATGAGAGACCAGCAGGCATACCAAAGATATTGGTTAAACTGGGAAGTTATATACAGTTGATGCAGGTTTCTCTTCAAGCAGCTTTTCTTTCAACATCAGTAAATGAAGGAGTAAATTTGTGATCTGAAAAAACAATTTCACTGTGAAATGAGGGGTGGGGGGCATGCTAGTTTTCTGGAATTACCTATATAATTTTTTGCACATTTGATGCCTTAATCCCGTCTCCCATAAAATAGGTTGATACTGGAAGCCAAACCTGTTGTTATGACTCTGCCTCTGCTTTATGGATTCTGTTACAATGAAAAGCCTTCACTCCAGTAATCCAATTTATGATCCAGCCATACATCTACAATTCCATTGCTCGCTCCATGTATGAAAAGCTTGCTCCCACATCTTGCTTCGAGCATTCACTAGACATATTTGGCCATTCCAAGATCTGCCTAAGAAGACAGTAAAGTATGTCATTCTTTCTATTCTATGATTCAAAGGAAAACTGAAATCCTATTTCTGATATATAACATTGGGCTCAAATGCACCTGAAGATAAAAAAATTATTATAGGGCTGAGAAGTGAATAAATGGAGGAAGAGTTAAGAAGACGGAGTGACATAGGCATACATACCTCAATAATTCAACATCTTGGCTAGGCCTCCATTGCACAACATGTTTCAAACATTATTATTATGATTATTTCTAATTAATTTAAATGTACTGTAATTTTTATTTCTAATTAATATCTAATTATTATTTCTAACTGATATTATAAATGTACTGTAATCAAGAATGGTTGATGCCTCAGAGTTCTGGGGATTGAAGATATCCTCCCATTCATGTGGGTCAATGAATAATATGACATCTCTCCCTTACATGTGCAAAAGTATAGTAAGTTGATGTGCAAATCTTTCTTTAACACAGGCAGGATTTTCTGCAACATCAGAAAGCAGATGGTTAACCATATAGTTGGACAAGGCAAAGTATGGACATTCTTATTTATTTATTATTAAATGTATATGCTGCCCATCATTATCTTATGTCTACTACTACACTTGAGATAACCACTTCATTCTGCCCAGTGGTAGAATTGGTCTTGACAAATATGAAATGATGACTGCATTTATTACAATGTGTTACTCTTGTTGGGGAATAACACATTTTGAAATGGGCTTCAACCATCAGGTTTGCAACATCTAAATTTGCTTATTACCCATAGTCTGGAACCCTTTGCATGGTGCCAAAAACCATGGACATTATGCATCTACTTGAAGATTATTATGAGCTTGCACTGCTTCAGTTTACAATATTGCCCCACAGTTGATGGGGAGAGATTGTTGCTGAAACTCAAGTTGCTGCAGTTCTGAGTGGAGCTAATTATTGTGTCTTTAATAATTAGCTCCAATAACAAGAGGAAGGAATTTATCATATTCTCCAACCAACACGCCCAATGAAAATGGATGAAGCCTCTATAACTGTTACAAAGGTTGCTACTAAATTTTAATTTACAATGCAGTGAAGCAGAAAATGATACATTTTCAATTTCTTAATTATTTTTCTACAAGTATTTTCATTCCCACATGGAAACCGCTTCTGAATTTCATGCTTGATATGGAAAAGAATATAATTTTGACTTTGAGTTTTACAGATTAGATTGATAGATCTTTATAGAAATGACTTGTTCTTATTATTATGGAAAAACAAAAGGCTGTGATTTGATGTTAATGCCCTATTTTACTGCAGCAGAGAGAGTCAGAAGTCAATGCTACTGCTTCTTTTCTTTTCCCTAGCCTTCCACACTTTTCTCTTCTCTGTTCTTTTTACTTTTGTATTTTATAATATTTTATAAACTAATAAAAATGCTTGAATTGCAAAAAGAACTCATTATGATTTTTTATTTTATATTGAATTTGAAACATATTTATTTTTGGCCCTGACCTGACCCTGATTATGCTATGCTACTCCAAAAACAAATTTAGCCTTTGGGTAAGAAAATGTTGGGCAGCTTATTTTAGGAGAAAGCAAAGACTCTTCTCTACTGTGATGACATTGATTTGTTTCCAAGGGCAACAAATTGTGTTTTGAACACTTAAATGCATTTGGCTTTTTTTTTTTTTTTAGAATCTGTTGCTTCAGGTTGTGCCAGAGAGGTATGCAGAGTAGAAGATGAAGCTACTCAAGTGGAATGCAGATCATTCCTCACTCAAAAGATTCTGAGCTGAAAACAAAACAGTGATTGATCCCTGGGGATACCAAAGACAGCCCCTCCTCAGGTCACTGAGAGTTCAGTCCATGGCAAGTGACTCCCTTCCTTCTCAGCATGAAGCTATGTTTGGCCTCTGCCCAAATACTTTAAGAAGTTAGGGGCCGGTTGGAGGAAGTTCCTAGCATGCCCAAAAGAACTTCATTGTGTGCAAAATGTAGTATAATGTAGCAAAAGTGTAGCCATTTTATAAGGCTTCCTATGTGTTTTGATTGGTAAAAGACAGAAATTAAATAATTTCATTTATACTTCTAATTTATTAAATTGAGTTGGTGTAATGTTATTCTTTACATTGGTGTTATTCTTTACATCTTTAGGCATTTAATAATTTCCCTTTCTATCACGATACAATTTAAAATTTGGTTGCAACTTTTGACAATTGCAATTGATGCATGAGCATTTTGAAGGCCAAATGTGTTCATGGGGCATCAGTCTATCCAGCTCTATATGAGAATTATTAAAGGATAAGAAATCAAAATCTTAACATCAACAAAAATCTGCCTTTGAGAATAAATGACATTAAAAGCAAAGTCTTCTTAAAGTTATACAGAAATTTTAGAGGATATAAAAGTTTGCTAATAATCCTGAAATACTGTATGTTGGGTCTAAACTAAATATGGAACAAATCACATGATTGTACATTATTTATGTCAATAACAAATCCATTTTGTGACAACAGAATAGTGTGTCATGTGACACACACTTCACAGCTACTCCTGATTCTTCCCATTGTACCTGCACCTATAGTTCCTATTTGCCTTGAAGGAGAAGCTTCACTAGTAGTAAAAGCTCTTTCTTAACAGAACTAACCGCACACTCAGTTTGAAATGGGAATCTGCAGGGACAAAGGTTTATAGCTTTCTCCATTCTCAAACCATTAATAGTAATCTGCTTGATGCTCCCGAGATAGTTTCATTCATAAATAAAATATCTCAGGGGAGCAGTCCTTCTAAATTGCTTTGAGGTTTTCAATGAGAAGGAAAATAGTGTGCAATTTTAGAATTATAACATGTATATAAATCAATGTCAGTTTGTATCCTCCATTTTTGTATAACTGAAAGATTTGTTAAATGCCTCCTATTTTTCTCAACTTGAATCAAAGCTAGAAAATTAAAAGAAGGTTTCAGCCTCTGCCCCCAAGGCTCTAGTTCTATCTTCTCCAAACTGTTGATTTCCAGATGTGCCAGGCCACAGTATCCATGATTTCAAGCCAGCATAGATATGTTGACAAGGAATAGCAGAAATTGAACTCCAGCACTTCTGGAAGGCAGCAGATTGGAGAAAGATGGGCTAGTCCACCTCTAGATCACTCTTTCTGCTTTCAAACTAATCTCTTGGTTATGTAGCTGTTTGTAAGCGCTGATGCGGACTCTAATGGACCAGAAAGGCCCTCAAATCTGTTCCAAATGAATCATGATTTTCAGAATGCTAAAACTGATGTTGGAAGAAATGTCCATCTGGATTCAGTTCCAAGTGGGAAGAAAGACACTGGAAACACGGTGACTGCTTGGAAAGATGGTTTAATGGTGGACAGAGATCCTGGGCAAAAAAAGCACATGGGTGAGAGAGGGAGAGAGATTTATAACCTCTGCTGGGCTTTGAACTTGCTTCCTGTTCCTGTGGCAAGAAATGTATCTTGATTGGTTGTCAGACTCCCATGGAGCCATGCAGGGGTAACTTTGTAGGTTTGTCTTGAGTCCCAAGCTTGATTGGATCTTGCTGGGTGACGTAATGAAAGGGCTTTGGGCAATTACTCTTATGTTTAATGGCTTTGTCCTTGTTTGGATCTGAGTGACAGCTAATCCTATTACTCTGGAGCTGAAGCAGGGTTGGGATTCTACCAGTTCGCACCTATTCACTAGAACCAGTTGTTAACATTCTAAGCAGTTCAGAGAACCAGTTGTTAGAAGAAATTACTGGCCTAATCCTGTAAGGAAGGCAGGAAGGAAACATTCTGGTGTTACTTACAGAAATTGCCTCTCTGTTAACCCTTATTACATTCTTGGCAGGACTAGACTTCCTGTCTCTGGAACTCCTCTGGAGTTATCTTCCCCTCCTTTGCTGGTACTTTGCTTGTGTGGAGTTACCATTCAAAGTTACAATGGCACTGAAAAAATGACTTATGACCATTTTTCACACTTACGACTGTTGCAGCATCCCCACAGTCATGAGTGGCCAGGCGAGGAGATGTGTGCCTCGATGCGAGTGTTATTGAGTTGGTCACGCCCAGCCAATAACATGACTGCCTAGCCATGTTCACCGAGTCACATGACCACCAAGCCACGCCCACCAACTAAGCCATGCCCACAGAACCAGTTGTTAAAAAATTTGAATCCCACCCCTGAGCTGAAGATCTTTTGTGTTGTAGATAAGATGTCTTTTGTCTCTCTGGGGCTATTAACAAAGGTGGGAGCTGCTTTCCAAGAGCATGTTTCTCCTTTTCTCATCCATGGAGGTATATATTCTGCCTTTTTAATATTTCCTAGAATATTTGATTTTTCTAGGAGAAGGGTGGGTGCTAACTTTCTACACTGAAAACTGAAAGTGTTATACATTAAAATATAACTAGACAAATCTGCAGCCCATTGGGTCATCCTCTGATCATTAAATGTTAGGCTGACCATTTATTTTTACCTGGTCATTCCCATAATCCTCTAAGAAAAGCATATAATGTAAATAAAAAATAACTATGGTTACAAACAAACTTCAAGAATAAATCAATATCTACTTATTTAAACAGATAAACAGAATGACCAAACATAGGCAAAAAAAAGCAGTGGGAATGGGAATGACTTTCTCCTGGCTTTCCCATTGTTTTTTCTTTGTTTGAAATGGGAGTATCAGAAATCATAATCATGTGATCAAAGGGACATTACAACAGCCACAACTTTGCAAATAAAACTGTCTGAATATCGTGGAATTTTCAATCCCATAGGTTACGGATCCTGGGTTTTTTAGCCGTTCTTTAAGTTAAGGATTTTTAGATCCCTTAATTTTAATGTTGCAGTATAATGCACCATTTCAAACAGCTAAACAGAAGTGTAGTGTTTTAGTAGTGTATAGATGTACTTCCCCAGCTTAGGATAGCAATCAGGGACATTAACTGACTCATGCCAAAAAGGCTTTGCAAGGTCAGAGTTTCAGTCTCTCATCACTTCAGGGGTTTCATTGACAATATGACTCAAAAAAGTGATTGATAGTGACAGTTTGTGCTAGGTTAAGAAAAACACTGTGGGTGTTACTACAACCTGAATGGCTGGCAAGCAAGGAGATTAAAAAGGCAGGGACTACGGGGAACAGATGGAGTAAAGAATAGACAAAGGTGGTTTTTCTCCCCCTTTTATTTGTTTGTTTAAAAAGGTAATTCACTGACAGGGTTGGGAACCATCTAAGGAAGGGCAAAATGGTTCCATTTCTTTCTATTTTCCCATTTAAGAATCTGCAAAATTTCTAATTTCTGCCAGTCTATTAAGTTAATCAGGGATTGCTTTTAAAATTCGTATTAAACTATCATATATAAGGGGCGTGCATAAGTGCACCAGCGTGCCTCCCATCCCTGTCCTATTGTCCCCATTTAATTGTACCTATTTTCTGTATTCTACTCATGTTTATACTTATACTTATTATTTTGTAAGCAATTGATAAATCAAATAAATAAATAAAAATAAAATAATTATTAATAAACCCATACTCAGGAAAATAATCCTCAAAATTTCAATTAAAATACCATGAAAATGGTATCATCGTGGGGTAAGACAACCCTTGAATTTTTAACTAGAGGGATAGGAAGAAACTAGAAACTGCACAATTTTAAGGCCAGATCAGTATTTAATAAGTACAGATACAGATAATCAGAGTTGGAAGGGACCTTGTAGGTCATCTAGTCCAACCCCCAGCCCAAGCGGGAGACCCTACACCATTTCTGACAAATGTTAGTCCAGTCTCTTCTTGAAGGTCTCAAGTGATGGCGCTCCCACAACTTCTGAGGGCAAGCTGTTCCATTGGTTGATTATTCTCACTGTTAGAAAGTTTCTCCTTATTTCCAGGTTAAATCTCTCCTTGTTCAGTTTCCATCCATTATTGCTTGTCTGACCTTCAGGAGCTTTAGAAAATAGCTTGACTCCTTCCTCCCTGTGGCAGCCCCTCAAATATTGGAAGACTGCTATCATGTCTCCCCTGGTCCTTCTCTTTACTAGACCATGTCAGGCTTTTTTTAAAAAAAAGAACTCTGGATCACGGATAAACTGAACCCATTCTTGGCTTATCTGCAAGTCTAAATATGTATGTTTGCACATATGCATTTTTGTTGCCAGTTTTGCATTACTTTTATTTTTCATAATGCATTTTGTGCATTACTTTATGTTTGGATTTTTAACTAGTGTGATTGATTGATTGTTTATGTACCATCAAGTCATTCTCAACTCCTAGCAACCACATCAAAAGATTTTCTCTATGAAGATGGGTTCCTAAGCTTTCAGCTCTTCCAAATGTGCATTTATCACTTTGCTGCTAGTCATGTTCTTCTCTTCCTTATACCTTTCCAAACATTAGAAGTTTCTCCAAAGAGTTAGATCTTCACATAATGTGTCTGAAGTAGGATAACATAAGTCTAATAATTTGTTCTAGAAGAAAACTGGGTATGATCCATTTGTTTTTTATTTCTTGGCTGTCTACATCTGATACCTGTACAATTAGCACAGGGGCCCCCAAGGTGGTATGCTTTCTCTTCTCCCTACATACCAATGACCGCATCTCAAATGATCCATCTGTTAAAATACTGAAGTTTGCAGATGATACAACAGTGATTGGTCTCATTCGAGACAACGACTAATCCACATACAGACATGAGGTTGTACAAATTGCCTCATGGTATAACCAGAACAATCTGGAACTGAACACACTCAAAACTGTAGAAATGGTGGTAGATTTTAGGAGAAACCCACCCATACTACCACCTCTTACAATACTAGACAACACAGTATCAACAGTAGAAACCTTCAAATTTCTAGGTTCTATCATATCAGAAGACCTAAAATAGACACCTAATATCAAAAACGTCATCAAAGAAAGCACAACAAAGAATGTTCTTTCTGCACCAACTCAGAAAGCTCAAACTGCCCAAAGAGCTGCTGATACAGTTCTACAGAGGAATTATTGAGTCTATCATCTGCACCTCTATGACTGTCTGGTTGGTTCTGCAACCCAACAGGACAGACAGAGACTTCAGAAGATAATTAGGACTGCAGAAAAAACAACTACCACCAACCTGCCTTCAATCAAAGACCTGTATACTGCACAAGTCAAAAAGAGGGCTGTGAAAATATTTACAGACCCTTCACATTGTGGATATAAACTGTTTCAACTCCTACCCTCAGAACGACACTATAGGGCACTGCACACAAGAACAACTAGACATAAGGACAATTTTTTCACAAACGCCATCACTCTGGTAAACAAATAATTCCCTCAACACTGTACAACTATTTACGAAGTCTGTATTAATATTGCTATTGATCTTCTCATCACTCCTTATCACCCATCCCCTCCCACTTGTGACTGTATGACTTTGTAATTTTGCCGCTTGTATCCTTACGATTTACACTGATTGTTTCCTAGTATGATTTGATTGCTTATTGTACTCTATGACTATTATTAAGTGTTGTGTGTTATGATTCTTGACTCTTGACGAATGTATCTTTTCTTTTATGTTCATTGAGAGCATATGCACCAAGACAAATTCCTTGTGTGTCCAATTACACTTGGCCAATAAAGAATTCTATTCTATTCTATTCTATTCTATAGCATTCTTAGAAGTCTTCTGTATGTTTCCTGTTCTGCTTCTTCAAAATTCATTTAAAAATAGCCAATGCATTGCAGTTTTTTAAAGTAAAAATATACTTCAAACAATCTGTTACAAATTTGATAAATTTATATTCAAGTTTATATGAATAAAATTCCTCTCTGTCCAAATAGCAATAGCCAGAGAAGTGAGTTAAAGGTCGATTGGTCTGGAAACCCCTCAGATTGGACAGTTCTGCTGCTAGCCTAGATGGAAGGTAAATTTTGAGCTGAAATTTGGGTCACACTCACAACAACACACTGAAAAGTATCAACAAACCATAACTGCCTTTGTTTCTTAGACTCAAACCCACCCACCCCAAAACCAGCTTGACATACATTTAGAACAAAGCATGCAATTGACAACCTACGAACCCGATGCTCAGGGAGAGAAAATGGCATCATGAAAAGGAAGATCTTTATGAACACATTAAGCCTTGATGATTTGCCAAAATACAAAAGTTAAAATCTCAGGTTAAAAAAAGAAAGCTAAATGTGGCAAGGATATTGAGAAAATGTCTAGTGATGACTGGGGTGTCTGTAGGGTATAGCAAAAAAATCAAGGTGGCAGAGGGATTGGTGAAATAAAATCTCTACTCACTTTTAAATGTTTATCTCAAACAGCATATACAAATAATTGGAGATTTGATTGAACTAATGTGGCAATCAGCCATCATTTTGACTTTTTTTATTACCCCCCACAGGCAACCCTGATGATGTGTGAGCAGTTATGGGCTACAGATAGTTCATTGGTTCTTTGGAGAAAAAAATGGGCAAAAATGGTGGGAGTGAGGTGGAGTCAACTCCCCTTTTTCTTGTTCTTTTAGTATCACAATTTTACATTATTATTGGCTTGTTACCCAGATGTTTATATGGGATTTGGCATTTTTATCCACCTATCAAGTCTTTCCCAAGTTATTATTATCAAAAATTTATGCACCTTTGGATCATTAGAGTATTAAATAGGACAAATTGTAAAATAAGTGCCTAAAATAGAAATCTGAAAAATCTTTCAGGAGCCCACTTAATATGCAAAGTTAAATAAAAGCTGAAGAGTTCCAGGATTAGATAAAGTATTTTGCAAGGAGCATTGCCCGGAAGGGAGTAATCTGGCAAATTGTTAATAACAATGTGGTTTGGCATGGGTTCCATGAAATCTTCTATCAAATAAGATAAGTGGGGGCAGAAATTCACAGCTGCAGATTGCCCTTTAGCTAGTCAGCAAAAGAAATTTGTAGTAACACAAATTTCCAGTAAAGAAATGACTATGTGTTGGGTGTGGATTTTTATGCTTACTTCAATGCTCTCTTAACAAGTGGCTCCTAGTTAGATAAGAATTTCCCTCCACCTTCCTTCTAACCCCCTTTATTTGTACAGCACTATGCTACTGTTGAAACTGAGTGCTATTTCTAACAGTTGCTTCTCAAGAACAGTAAATAAATAGTTTCTTTAAACATGCACAATTCTAACAGCATTCCTGCAAGGTATACCATTTTCTGAAGGTACCATGGCTCTCCAATTATAACAAACAATAAACAAGGTTTACTTTCTTTTCTGCTTCTTGGCTTAATAAACACCTATTTTATAAGTGCTTCTTCTTATTGGCCATAATTTCCTTCCATGTATTAAATGTTTAGCCTAGCCTTCTAACCTACCCTTGCCTTCTAAAAAAGTCAAAACAATTTTACTCTTAATAAAACTTTGGGTAGTGAAGTAAGGATGAGGCACAAAGCCTTTCCCCATCATCTATTCCTCTACAATTTACAATCCTTCAGCTGGTGGAAATGACTTTGTCGTAATCTTTGCTGTCTCATTTCTGACCTCTATCCTATCTCTATTGCCTCTATTCTAGGCACTATAATCAACCAACTTCTTGCAAAGAAACAAAGCTGGACAAATTTCACATAACACTTTTGCATAACACTTTTGACACATGGTAGAAAATGAGCAGGAGAGGTTGCCCACCAAGTGGACAATATGTGTTATTCCCCCCAGGAAATGACCAGCAAGCTTCAAGCAAGCTGACAATGTGAATCAGCCCTCAGCTCAGTTCATCTAATTTTATGGCTCAAGATAGGTAAAATGTTGACTGTATTCCGCAATTATTTTTAAGGCAGGAACCAGTGCTCAGGGGCATAGTAGAGCAGCTGGCTGTAGGGAACATGTAAACATGGCTATAAGTAGTTGATGACATAAATTCTCATCAGAATATGGTGCTTTCCTATGCTTTTTCAGTCACGTCAGTCTCCATGGTTATGAAAGTGCCCTCAGAGCTTACATTTCACTTTGGTGAGGGAGAGAAGCATTGCCAGCAAAATGAAATTACCAGTTATCAGAGACAGAATTCCACTGCAGCCTATTCCTTTATTCATTCATTTTGAAGGCAATGAAAGACTGAATTCAAACATCACATTATCATAACCATACCCTTTTAAAAAGAAAATTACAAAAGTTAACAGCAGCAAAGATTAAAACAAGACATTAAATCATAGCTTTCAGAAAAATTAGAAGTTACCACATTTCTTAGGTTTTCACAAGGTAGGAAAAGACAGAAAGAGTGAATTTCAAATTCTGGATGGATACAATGAAAGGAGCTTCCTTTGATTTGGAGTAAAGAAATCAAGTATTTGATTTCTCTGAGGTTTTTTAGTGAAGGAGAAATTCTGCATTATTTTTTTCAAAGCAGAAGTCCTCCAGTAATCACTGCTCCTGGAAACCGCAGCAACAGGAGGAGGAGGAGTTTTCTTAAATCAGTGACAGTATCAGGGATTGTCAGGGACAATGAGATAGGTGGCATATAAATTTAATAAATTAATAGAATAAATAAATAAGTCTTCTTTTTGAATTTAATTGAAATGTAGGAAATCAAGGGAGTTGGGGGAATTGGAGGAAAGATGACCCAGTAAATGGGAGAGTACGTATATGCTCTCCTTGGCCCAAATTTATAATTTATGTAAATGGCAACTCAGGTCATAGTGCTAAGGGAACCTTGATACAACGCTTTAAGATAATTTCTCAAACATGTTCTCTTATATTAAATTGGATCAGAACTGGTAAACAAGATAATTTTTCTGCACAACAATAATTTAAATGATTACTGGAATATGATAAAGAATCTTGACTGATCATTGTAATAAATCCCAAATCAGCATCTTCTACATTATTAAACTTACACCGTTCCTAGTTTCACTGTTGATTTGGACTGGACAATTAAAGAGCAGTCTCAGATAGAGGATTAATCGTTTAAAAGAACAAGATGTAGGCAAGCTACCTATTATTAAAATAGAGAATTTCTTCAGAAGTTGAAGATAAAATATTGAATTTAAAATAAAGTTGTTGCAAACATTCAACATGCCATGAGATACCTTCATGGAAGTTTAAAATTTGAAGATTTGAATAAACATTATTACTTGCTTACTTACTTGCTTACTTGCTTACCTACTAACTAACTAACTAACTAACTAACTAACTAACTAACTTACTTACTTACTTACTTACTTACTTACTTACTTACTTACTTACTTACTTACTTACGGTATATGCTACCTATATCATTGTTGAGCAACCCTAGGTGGCTGGCCTTAATCAGACTTTATACAAACTATGATAAGACCAAAAAAAAAAAAAAAAATCAGAAAGAATGTTTTATACGTGTTGATCAGTATTCCCAGAGTCCCTTGTAGTTCCCAAACCTATTTTGTGACTTCTCCGCACCTCTCTTTGAAAGTGATGATACAGTCCCCCGCTATACCTAAGGCAGGAAAATATTAACACGGTAATGTAAAATTCTTTTAAAAAAACTTCATTCCTCTCCCATAACTGCTTGAATCCAAGAAAATTCTGGTTTCGTCTATGCATTTGAATGGCATTGTCTGCTTTACGTTACAGTTCTAGCCACTTTAATTTTATTCCCCTCACTCCCAAATACTAGGCTGTGATAACAGTTTTCTAAATGGGAATAGTGGCTGATAGAGCAAAAAAAAAAAAAAAAAAAAGCTATGAAAGAACAAGCCATAGTAACAAGAATTATTGAGGATTGATTTGAGTAGATTGTATGATGAAATCTGATATTTTTGATCTCCACCACTGTTCATAAGAAACTCTGGGTCTGATTTATTTTCTCTGAGATCCATGGGGAGTGTGCTTCTTTCTTCTCAGTTTTTAAATTTTCTCTTGTAGATCACACTCTCATAATATTGTAGAAATGTTTTATCCCACAGCTGTTTACTTTGCAAGAGGATAAAGAAAAAAAGACGAAAGACATTCAAACCCAGTAATTGCTCCATCTGAAAAAAAAACCCATAAAAGCCAATCCTTCTCATAAAACTTTTAGTATATACCTAACATTGAAACAAAGGGCATCTTTCAGGTTCTGGTCAGTTGGAAAAGGGAAGGAGGGAAGGAGGGAAGCAAGGGAGGGAGGGAGGGAGGGAAGGAGTTGGTTTTTATTTGGCAAGCTTGCAATTGTCAGAATGTCTTAACAAAAGATGATGAGATGATGTTGAGAGAAGCCCTTAAAATGATGAGAAACCCCATAGTTTTTTCCCCCAAATGTGCCAGCTGCCTGATTGCTAAATTTGGCTGTGGAAGAACTCATCCATATCTGACACCAGCAATATGCAAACTTATTATAGGATTCCATATAGCAGGAGACAGGTTTGACATTTACTTGGCAGTTGGCCTCTCAGCAGAAAGCTTGCCTGAACTTGACTTGTGGGACAGAAGAGTTCCTTCGCTTTCATAATTTGGCATTTAATTAAAATCACTAGTCTCGGCAAATCCCTTTAGGGATTTTTTTTTTTGGGGTATTGTTCAAGTATTGGATTATCTGAGTCATCATGAAAGAAGGATCTGATATGAAAAAATAATAAGTTGGGGGCATAGTGAAGAGCCAGAACCATATTATGCAACAGACTAAACTCTTTTGCAGTAGATTGTGGGAAAATTCTCCCTTGAAGATATGGAAAATTAAAAAAAAAACCTAGGGAGCAAATTTAGTGATTTTTTAAAAGTTATACTTAGAAAGCATATCCTAGGGAAAGTTATTTTACCAGGTAAGCATAAATAGAAATAGAAACAAAGGCTTCCTCAAGAATGCTTCCAGGCATCAGTTTGACTGTATAATTGTTCTACTTCCTCCATGGAATTTTCCAGGAATCATTGTGTCTTCTTTTTTCTGACTTCTGTATGTTTTTATTTTTTCTTACCAGAAATATCAATCTGGAAAAAAATAAGCATGGTTGTAGGATATCTTTTAATTAGTAGTGTTATGAGATGTAGTAGTGTTATGAGATGTATCCATGTAGACACAGCCAAACTGAATGGAAAACAAAGAATGTCATTAGCCTTTGTAGTTACCTGGTGTGATAAAATCAACCAGGAAATAAATCAGTGCAAACCAAGGCCCATTGGCTTATACACAATAAGATCATGCATGCGAGACCTCTAATCCCACACCTCATTCTATCCAATGCTAGATAGGGGCAGCTACAGCTGTAGGTGTGACCACTGCCATTCATATTACAACCAAAGGAAATCCTCATCCTTTGCTGTACTACAAAGCCCAATTCCATATTTTTCCACTGATGCCTGCAAGGAAAATTTACTTTAAGCAATGTTGTTACGACCACACCTTCATTACTTCTCCTCTTCCCTTTGGCAATGTTGAATTCCTTTACCAATAAAGGCAGATTGCATCTTTCCATACTTTCCTGGCAACATATCTGGGTGTTACTCTGAATGATACATCACTGCACAAATCCATGCTATGCTTATGATTCAATTGATCCCAATCTATGGCCTTCAGTAAGTTCTTGAGAACTTCTTTTTTTCCTCTTGGGCCACAGCATTGAGTGAGCATATCCTCAAATAACTTCCGCTGCAATAAATTGTAGTTTGGAGTGAAAAACCTGTATGGGATTTTGTGAGAATCTTGGGTGATGGGATATCTACTTTTTATGTTTTTTTCTACATGTAAGGCATCCCAAGTGCCTATGTATGAGTTGAGTAGTTGTGCAAATCAACTAAATTAATTAAATGAATAAATATTTAAGTCAGATGTTTGGTGATGAAAAGGTAAATATGCAGAAATAGAAGAGGGTTAGCTATAAGATAACAAAAATAGATTATAATATTCTTAGTTCACAGAACAGAGCAAAATATCACTTTATAATGTATTTTTCAAAAAGATTAGTTGAGAAATGTATATTTTAAGGGAAGATGTGCTTTTTTAAAATAGCTAGCTACTTTTATAAGTATTTAAGAAATTTATTAAATATATTTTTTCTCAAAAGAAAATGAAATTAAATCCAGAAATGTAACAGAAATTATAGTCTGTTGGCTGGGTGACCTTGGTCCAGTCACTCTCTCTTAGCCCAATCCATCTCACACAGACTTCTTGTTGTGAGAAAAATAAGAGGATGAAAGAATATTAGGTATTGAGATTTATAAAAACATTAAAAACAGGATTAAAAAATCTAAAGGAAATAGTTACATTATACTGTACTGAATGTAAAGAAAGAAAAATAGATTAATAAAGAACAATTTTTGGAGAGACTATCCTATCCTAAACTCACATTGTTACCAGTGTCTTTTATAATAACATTGCTACTTGGAAATGGGTAAATAAGATTTCTGGTTACCACAGTTTTCTGTGTTCAAAAAACTCCTTCTGCTCAATTTCTTAAAGAATTATATATTTACTGAAATTATCTAGCCATCTAAAATATTTTTTCTTAAAATATATAATTGCTTTATCTTTTGGGAAAATGTGGTTTAAAGAGATAAAAGGTGTGATTGTGTAAGTGGGTTGTTTCATTATATGCTTGGTATGCAGAGTTAATTCCTTAGTAGGAACTCCTAATCCTGAGTATGACATTCTGTGGGTCGTCCCAACTCATTTGAAAACATAAGAATCTGCAGGAAATGAAGGGAAAGTTCATGTACAACATGATGTTTTCATGAGGTCCTTCCAACTTGTACTGGGTGTAGAAAGCCTATGGTTGAGATTGGCGGAGCTGACGGATCATTGTAGATTACAACCAAAAGATGCCCTTACCTAAACGTATTGCATCAGTGTCATTTCTGTGGCCATTTCATTTTCTATTTTAAAAAGAGCACCATGGAAATGAGATTTAAAAAATCAACAGCAGGTTCGATATTGCAGGATGTGGTTAAAGGTGCGACCAGAGACTGAAAAGATTGAGGATTACTAGCCTAATCCTATTAAGATTACTCTACACAGAGAGAGATATGCACATGCTCAATTTGCTATTCATACTTTTGAACAAGGCAAAGCATCATTTTTCCCAGGCTGTATGCTTTATATGTTGAGACCTGCCTCTTGAGTTATCCTTACATTCCTGTCTTTTTTATGATTATTATTATTGTTGGCACCTCTGCCTGAGTATCCGGTGGAAGCTAACCCCGCAGGGATTTCTAGGTGCCAGATTAATTATAGGATATGCATCTCAGAAACCTCAGGGAGATTATCCTGAAGAGACATTTCCCAAATGTTGATTTGGATGGCAAGCACCTTGGAGCAGCTTCTTTTCTTGTGCAGTCTAGTCAAATATGATGGATGCTATACTGTACACCACAGAACACACAGTTTTTCCATTTGATAACCTAGCAAGGCTAATAAGATTGCTTTTCTAAAGATAATATCACAAGCAGCAATAGTGATGGTGATGGAGAAAGAGTGGGAGATGGAAGTGGATCCTTGCAAATATGTTGATCAGGATTAAATAACATTTCTTGTGCCTAATTTACACAATTGGAGCTCTCAGGAAAAGTAATGCTGACCAAAAATCCTAGGACTTGTGGTCCCACTACTTTGGAAGGCATGGAACTGAAGAAGGCAACAGTGAGATTAGATCACGGGTGACAAACTCAAAGCCCGGGGCCCACTTTGGAAACAACAAAGGAGTGGCCTGCAGTGCATCTGCCAGTGAAAATGGAGCTCAGGAGGGAGGGTTGCTGGAGGCCATCGCAGCTGAAAACAGAGCCTGGGAACCCGTTTTCACTGGCTGAGCGCTCGGGCCACCACTGGCACACACCCCCTGCATGAGTGATGTCGAGATGGCCACATCTACCCCATCCACACCCACTGTAGCCACCTGAGGTCAAACACATCCCTGATGCATCCTCAATGAAATTAAGTTTGACACCCCTGGATTAGATAGATCAGGGGTGTCAAACTCACTTTGTCAAGGCGGCATCACATGACATATCGGGACTTTTTTCTCTTTTGCTAAACCGAGTATGGGCGTGGCCAGCACATGATGCATCCGGCCCATGGACCAGGAG